>NW_024100540.1:510000-575000 GCF_016545835.1 Crotalus tigris | reverse complement strand
GCTGTAAGTTTTGTTTCTTTATGATCTCTATAAACTGGAATGAGTTTTTTACGTGTGAGGTGATGGATTCTGCATAGGGCTGTAGTTGTTTGGCGAGAAATTTGGCTAGGTTTTGTAGAGGTGAGCCTATGGAGCTGACTATAGGTCTGAGTGGGGTTCCTTCTTTGTGTATCTTGGGGAGACCATAGAGTTTGGGGCATCTGGATGATTTCTCTCTGGGAATGATTCTTTGCTGGATCTCTTCGCTAATGGGGGAGGCTTTTATTTTGAATCTGGTGGTTTTTTCCAGGTAGGTGGTGGGATCTGTATTTAGGGGTTTGTATGTGGAGTCTTGGAGTAGGTTGGTTAATTTGGTTTAGTAGTCAGATGTGTTCATAACCACTGTGGCGTTGCCCTTGTCTGCTGGTAGGATTATTATGCTGGTGTCTTCTTTCAGGTTACGTAGTGCTGTCTGTTCCTCTTTGGGTAAGTTGCTTTTGGGTGGCTTGCTGGTGCAGAGGATGTTGGTGATTTCGAGTCTGATTCTGTTAGCGTCGTCGGGGTTGATTTTGGTCAGGCTGGTTTCAACTCCACATATAATGGTTTCAGTGGGGATGTGTTTGGGAGCGACTGCAAAGTTGAATCCTTTGGAAAGGACATTGGTTTCGGCTTTGGTGAGGATCCTATCTGAGATGTTATGCACTGTTTGTTTCATGTGTGGCTGTGAGGGAGGAGGGGTTTGTTTCTGGCGTTCTTGTAGTCTTCGGAGTTTGTTGGTGTGTGTATCTGTCTTGAGGGTGGTCTGTGTTTCAGCTCTCCAGACAGCGAGTTGTTTGAATTTGCCCCAAAGTGCAGGGTGGATCTTGTTGCTGAGTTTGAGGTGGAGTGTGAGGAGATCTTTGTTAATTCGGTCTAGGAGGAATCTTTTTGTGTGAAGTTCATTTCTGATTAGGGCCAATTCTGTTCTTTTCAGGATCCGTTTGGTGGCTGCAACGCGAAGCCAAAAAATAGCAAGGCAGCCCAAAATCTTAAACCCCTCTGCAACTCAGACTAACCTGAGCACAACCAAACAGAACACTCCCCCAGCCAATCAGAGCACAGCCAAGCCCCTAACCATTCAGAACACACCTCCACCCAATCAGAACACAGCCAAGCTCCCACCCAATCAGTTCATACCCCCACTGGCAGTTAAAAGGAAGAAACAGCTAAGACCACACATTGCTGCTCAAAGCACGAAGCTGAGAACACCAGCCTGAAGATGACGAATGGGACTTCGTCGAAACGTCGCCAAGACACTTCCAATTTTACGCGGGAGAAAACCCGAACAACCAAAGACATATATATATATATATTCAAAAGATAAAAACGAGCACCAGGAGGTAAAACAATTAAATGTTTAATAAATAAATAACCTAGCTTTCGATGGCTATATTGCTGCCATCATCGTCAGGGTGTTAAAAGCCAGAGGGTGGGGGAGCTCGTTTATAAGCACAAACGCGCCTGCACACGGCTCATAGATCTCGTTATGGGGCCCGGTCGATTGATCCTCTCATCACTCATGTCAGAAGTATTTCTGAGTTCTAAGTTCTTGCAGCTGATTACTTCTCTGTTGCATGCGGCTCCTAGGCTGGGAGGCGAGCATTCCATGTCACTACGCACTAGAGTAACATGTGTAACTGCAGACCGATCCTGCGAAGAAATCCCAGATCTGGCTATCTTCCTCCCCCGTGTCTGACGTATCACTCTCAGGGGGCATGCTACTCCATGCGTGCTCCCATCTTCCCCTATAGCTCCCAACCCGCTGCCCTTCCGTGCGTGGGATGCACAGCAGTTCGTTGCAATCTCCGTTCTTGTTAGTTTGGCGTCCGATTCAACTCTCCCTTCGGAGGAAATTCCAACTGCGGTCTTCGCACGTGCACCCTCACGTTTCCACCGTACTACTTGGGAACGCGTGATGGGACCCTTAATGGGGCGGTTGCAGTCAGTAGGTCGGACACAATATCGAGGAGAGGGAGGGGGAAGGGGAAGAGTGTTCGGGGCATCCAGGGCACTAGGGAGTGGGTTGCTGTTGTCAACGAATTCTTCATTCATCAATGGGTGCACGCAGGAATTGCTAATAGCCGGGGGCACTCCAGATTGTAGGATCGTCCTTACCTCGTTGTCTATCTCTTCGTTGGAACAATTGAGATTGCAAACAGTGGGGTGCTTCCTCCGTCTGGAACAAATCCGTTATATATATATGCAGGTCGGGTCTTTTCCCATGTAAGATTGAGAGTATCTTGACGACGTTTCAACGAGGTCCCACTCGTCATCTTCAGGCTGGGGTCTTCGGCTTCATGCTTGTGCGAGCAAAGTGTGATCGGAGCTGCCGTCTCTCTATAAATATTGGTGGGGGTGTGTAAAGTGCTGGCTTAGTTGCTGTAGGAGGATTGGTTGGCTGTGTTGGAGTTATTGTTTGTGGATTATTTGGCTTTTTCATAACATCCTGAGTAGCTGAGGTGCTGCCTGTGTGCCCATTAGTCTTTTGTGTTGTAACGACCTGGGTAATGGGTTGTGTGATGACATCCTGAGATCTAGTGTAGTGATATCCTGAGTTCTGTGTTGCACCATCCTGGGTGGTAGGCTGTGTTGTAACATCCTGAGCTTTAGCATTGTAACCTCCTGAGTTCTGTGGTGTGATGTCCAGGGCAGAAGGCTGTGAAGTAACATACCGGGCTTTGGTTTGACTCCGAGTTTGCGGTCTAGCTCTGTGTGCATGGCATGTGTCCGTTTGCTTTGTGTGGGGGTCGGAGGGAGGTGATGTCATCGTGGTTTGGCTTCTGGATGGTGGTTGCATTTTGTCTGAGGAATGGGTTGAATGTGATGTCATATTTCATTGCAGGGGGCAGTTTTGGTCTTGGTCTTAATATTCTGTTACTTAGGTGTTGTGTGTGCATGTTTTGTTGTGTGTAAGTATCTTGTGAGGTTACAGGATTTGTGTTTTGGATGTTTGTGTCCTGGATGTTGTGGTCAAGGGGGTTGTTGTTTTTGTGTGTGAGAATATCAGGAGGTGGTATGTTGGTTGTGTGAGTTGTTGTGGTTGTGTTAGAGTTATATTCTTTACTTAGGTTTGATGAAAAGAGTTGTGTTGAAGAAAGGATGTCTGTTGTGTTGGTTTGGGGTTTGATATGTGGGTGGGGTGGTGTTTTTGTGTTATTGTTGGTTGGGTTGAAGTTTTTAGGTATTTTGTGTTTTTGTAAATGTCTTTTTAGGGTTTGGTAATGAGGTAGTAGGTCTATGTGTCTGTTAATAGAATGACAGTCAGAAAACCAAACTTCTTTTAAAAGACGGCCTCCTTTGGTGGAATTATGAGTGTTGACTTCTGCTACTTTAAAGTTGAAAGTGTAGCCATGCTCAGCTATATGGGTCCAGACTTGGGGGCATTGTTCCTGTCTTTTTATTGCTAAAATATGCTCGTGTATTCTAGTTTTAAGTCTTTTTGATGTTTCTCCAATGTAGTTACATTGGCATGTGTTTCAGTTGATCTATGATGGAGGACAAATCACTGGTTGGTAATGGTTCTTTGGGTCGCATCAGCTGAGAATGTAACATTTGGTTGGGTTTGTGTGCTATGTTGATATTGTATGGGGCAAGGATCTTGGCGGTTGCTTCTGAGACTCCATTGATATATGGGATTGTTGCCCAAGTTTATTAGTTGGAGCATTGTGGTTTGAGTGTGGTGTCTTATCCTTGCAGCAACGTTTGATGAAACTTGGTGGATAATCATTTTGTTTGCATATGTGGAGGAGATATGCTTTCTCTTTAGATTTTGTTGTTTCTGTGCTGTAGTGGATCTTGATTCTTTTGAATAAAGTTCTTAAACAGCTGATTGTATGTGAAACTGGATGATTGCTTTGGTAGTGAAGAATTCTATCAGTATGAGTGGTTTTACGATAGATGGTGGTTGACAGGTTGCCATCTGGAAGGCAATGGACCAAGACATCCAGGAAGGGTAAGGTTTTGTTGTTCTCTTCTTCTGCTGTAAATTGGATGTCTGGATGGAACGAATTCAGTTTCTGTAAGAATTTGGTGGTATCACATCACTTGGTGACCGCAAAGGTGTCGTCCACATACACTACACTACAGGATCTAGAACGTGTGGTCATGGCTGATTATCAACCCAGTTTTTGGTTAGGTGTGTGGACGACACCTTTGCGGTCATCAAGCAATGTGATACCACCAAATTCTTACAGAAACTGAATTCATTCCATCCAGTACTAAAGACTAGGTATTAACTTGATCAATCTTAATAGGATTAAATTTGGGTATTTAATAACTAGTCAACCTAAAATGGAACAAGAACTGGTTGGAATAAAATCTTCCTATTATTAATTCTCTGGATGAAATCCAAAATGGACATAGATATAAGTGATATTTTTTAAAATTTGGCCACTTTAGAATCCCAAGTTATTCTAGCTAATTTTTCAATGGATAACATATTACTATGAAAGTCTGGCAGAAATAAACACTTCCAGATGTTAAAAGCAGACAGATAAATGGAGTGAAACTATTTTAGTACATATGAAAGAGATATATGAAATCTAAACTATAGTATTGTTCAAATAATTATTACAGTAAATCTTCATTGATAAAAACTTGATAGGAATATGTACCTGACATCCAGAACAATAAAGCAAAATAAATAAATAAATACAAAATATAGATAAATGAAAAACCATGGATATTTATTAGGTTATTTGTATGTGCAGGTATCAAAAATTCTTAATCTGTCTCTCTTTTTTCTTTTTTGTAGTTTCTGTTGCTCTCTTTCACCCTATATGTTTATAAGTAGGTTCCTGGGGTGGGAAAGAGACAGATCCTTAAGTAATCTTAGAAATAAGACAATCAACTAACTTTAGATACTTTCAAATTAATTGAAATTACATTAATTTCACTAGGAAACATTTAAGGAATCTTCCACTACTATGTAGAAATAACATGAAATTAAACATTCAATTTTAATAGACCAGAAATAGATGATATCCCTTGTTACTTGCCAAGTTACCTGCTGTAGCAATATTTCTTTAAAACCATTAATTAAAAAAAGGTTACATGAAAAATTTGCCTGCTTCTATGGGAAGTTGCAATATTATATCAGGAATACTATGGCTTCCTGATATGTATATAGGTTTTGTATAAAGATAATGAGATATTCTCTGATTTCCATTTTCCTAACAACATTTCAAGACAAAGGTCTTTCTGTATTCAATGAAGCCCATACGGACTTCTTTTTTGTATTATTCTTCTTTCTCAATTATCCATCATGTAGCAGTGATATTGTCTCATGTTCTTCAGACTTTTCTAAAATGTGGTTAAATATCTGGCATATTTTTTAATCTACATTGGATGATCTTTGCCATTATTTTGCTAGCATGTGACATTAAGGATATTGTGTGATAGTTTGTATTCTATCTTTTCTTTTATATTGGTATGTAGATAGGCCTTTTTCAATCCACTGGCTGCTGTTTTATTTTTCAGATTAGTTGGCACAGCTTAGTTAGAATCCTTTCTGATTAGCCCTCTATTGTTTCTGATGTTTCTGTAAGTATTCTATCAATTCCTATAGTTTTCAACTTAGTAATAAACAGAGTACTGATCTAACTTCATCATTAGAAGTAGTTTTAAGGAGAGTATCTTCCAAAAGTAAGAATTATAAAGAATTGTAATTCTTCTACTGTAAGAATTTCAGTATACTCCTTCATCTTTGATTAGTAACCGTCTGTCCAATGCTGTCCATTTGCATACCAATTTGAAGTTGAAACTTCTTTCTGAGTTCAGAGTTATTATGAAATGTTATTTGTCTTTCCATGTCTGTTTCTCTCTTCAGTATATTTACAAATGTGTGCTCTTCTGCCTGAAAGGATCCAGTCCTGTCCTATCTCAGTTTGCTAGTGCTCAAGATGTAAATTTGTAGTTGTTTCATTTCATCTTTCACTCCATTGAGCTTCCCATGTTCGTGCTTCTTATATTCCATATTCCCACTGTATGTTTATCTTTTCTTCAAGAAAAGCTAGAGATTTTCAGATTTTATTTTCCTGCATGGAGCATCAGGAACTAAATGTCCCGAATACTTACGTCTAACTATATAATATATACCTTTAATATTCAAAAAACCTTTATTTTTTCATCAGTAGCATATTTAGTGCCACAAACTTGAGAAGCCTATTAGTTGGCAGTATATGATCAATCTTTTTATATTTTCTATCCATGTGGTTTTCCTGATAAAAGTATAGAGATGATTTACTACTGTGTTTTCCCCAAAATAAGACCCGGTCTTTTTTCTTTTCTTTTCTTTTCTTTTCTTTTCTTTTCTTTCTTTTTTTTTGCCTCCAAAAGAAGCACCAGATCTTATTTTCGGGGAGTGTCTTTTCCACTCACCTCATGGTAGTGGCACTGACAGTCCTACCCAACTGGCCCACTTCTGTGGCCGAAGAAGCAGCTTCATTCTGGAGCTGAGAATGGAGCTCCGGCCTGCATTTGGCAGTCAGAGACCTTCTAGAAAGGTCTATGCAGCCGAGAACAGTGCTATGGATTAAATCCATAGGTCGGCGGGGCAAGTGTCGATCCATGGGAGGCCTGGCTGCAATGGTAAGCTCCATCTCCCTCATCCCTGCCCTACCTTGATTTTTAGATATTCACTTCGCTCCAAAACTAGGGCGTATTTTTGGGGTAGGTCTTACTTTTGGGGAAACACAGTATTGCCTTCTCCTATGCAGTATGAAATGATGCCTTTACTATTGTCACTAAAGTGATCATTCATCTTCTGTATCTTTCTATGTCATTTCTGCCTTATATAGGTGCTTCCTTGCTTTAGTTGTGCACCTTAGATGGGCTTTGTACTGTGATATAATTGATTTAATTAATTCAATTTTGGTCAGAACTCTATTATTATTTTAATTGTTTATGGTGGGGTTCAATTAAATCATTAAATCAATATTTATTAAGATTTGCATAATCATCTAATTCAGTGTTTTTCAAACTTGGGAACTTTAAGATGTGTGGATTTCAACTTCCATGTTGGCTGGGGACTTCTGACAATTGGACATATCTTAAAATTGCAAAGTTTGAAAAACACTGATCTAATTCAACAGAAGTATTTAGTTATAATCTTCAGAAATGCCTCTGATGTACATTTGTGCAATAAACAAGTAGAAAATGATACATTTGCTATGCTTTTATTAAGAACAAATGTACTTAAAGAACAAGAGTTATGTGTTTAGAAAAGCTGATTGAGGCAGAAGCTTTACACTATTTTATTATTTTATTTTAGAAAATTTATATAGCTGCCTACTCGCTCATGGCAACTCTAGGCAGTTTATAGATAAAAAACAATGTAGAAGAAATAAAAATAATAAAATAACATACACACACATTCAAACTATTTAATGGGCTCCATCCCACAATAGGTTCCCCAGGTCAGCTGGCAAAACCACATCTTCAGGGCCTTAAAAAAGAGTGTCAGAGTGGGGGCCAGTCTAATTTCTGGAGCGATAATGTTCCAGAAAGAGGGAGCCACCCCAGACAAGGCCCTTATCCTGTACCTCTTTAGGGGATGGAACATTCCTTGCTTCCCCACTCTAGTGGGCCAGATGGATGTGACCAGCAAGAAATAACCTGGTCCCAAGCCATGAACGGCTTTAAAGGTGACAGCCAGCACCTTGAATTGCACCTGGAAGCAAATTGGCAACCAATGCTGCTCCTGCAGGAGAGGTGACACGTGCACACTGAGGTCTGCACAAAACCATGTGGGCCACTGCATTTTGAACCAACTGGAGCTTCTGGATACTTTTCAAGGGCAGCGTTGCTCTAAATCAGGCATGTCAAACTGTTGTCCTCCGGGCCGGATGTGTCATGCTGAAACCGCACCCACCCTATTGCCAGCAATGGGGAAAAAGTTATGATACATCGCACGACATCACATGACATTGCAAGTTTGACATGCCTGTTCTAAATAGTCAACACGGGAGGTGACTAGGGCATGAGTGATTATGAATAGGAATTGTTGGTCTAAAAAAGGGATTGGTTGGTTGTCATCTTCTTTTGGAAGAAGTTGATTGCTTATCTTTTAGCCATTGCATATTTAACATAGATTTAACAGAGAAAGTGCTTTTCAGCATGGAAGCAGAAATATGGAAGAGAATTTCATGGATAAAATTCTGCTTTGGTGGCTTCTCAAAGGAAACAGATGCCAAAACAGAAAGAGGACTCTCATTGATTAGATGTTCTAATTGTTTTAAACACTTTTTAAGATATTGCTTTATCCTTTTATCTGCTTTATGTGTTTGGGATTTGTAAGACACTTAAAAAGAAATGGTCAACAGTATAACAATAATTATAATAGTAATAATAATTTGAAAATGAGGTAATATACCTACTGTAAAGCATGATTCTTTATCAAAATAATACAATATTTGTATTAAAGTATTATTTATCAAGTATTCTTTATCAAATAATATAGTATTCTTTATCAAAATAATACAATATTACCTATATTTTAAAATTGTTTTAAAGAAGAAAAGATTAAACTCATTTTTCAAAGTGACCATAGAGACATAGCTAATTGTCTGGGTAAAATGCTAAAAGATTTGTGCTTTCTTCTTTCTCTTTGTTTTTCTTTATATTGTTATATGTTTGACATGTATTGCTGGATTTTGTTTGCAAAACACAACAGTAGTTTCTTCCATAGTTATTTTCTTGTGAAATATTTACTCTCAGGTTGTTTAAAGGACAGAGGTGATTCTGACATTATTTCAATCAAATGAAGTAAAAATATTGTTCTGTCAGTTGAATTATTTCTCATGAAAGCCATGATTTTATAAACTTGTGCTAAAATAAAGTATTTGGATATTTAAATTTTTATAAATCTAGATTTTGCTACCTGTCGGCAGAGGTTTTTAGGCTGTGTTTAAACAGAGTAATTCTCATGATTCCTATTATATTTCATTTTAATTTTTCCCTTCTATCTTCTTGACATTTGAAACATCTGTCAGAGTTTCAGATCCACACTACAAGAACAGATGCCAAATAAGATGCTTTCCAGTTCATTCATAATTACTGATGTACAGAGAGCAGAAGATCTAGAGTCTCCAGAGAAGTACATTGATAAAATTTTGATTAAACATCATGCATTATGTTATCATTTGTGCAGTTTGCATGCAAATCAATTGCACATTGGTTCCTTTACAACACAATTTCTTATTGAAAAGCTGAGATCATAAACCAGTCAAGAGGAATTTGTATCATGCTGCCAAAATAGCACAGTAAGAGAAAATGATATTGGAATCAACTTTTACAGAATGTCTGGAAAATGTATCAAAACCTTAAGAAAGAAAGTCCTAGCTTCCTCTGATTCTGTAAGACTGTTACTGATAGATGCTGTGTAATATTTTGACTACATGCCTATAAAATTTTAACAATAGAGGAAAAATGTTGTATTGATCTATTTGTTTAGCAGAGTAAAATCATGTATCATAAAAAGAATATGAAAAAGATAAATGAAAATTAAATTAAAGTAATTAATAAGGCTGATGTAGGTGTTATGAAGTACTTATAAAGCATGCTGGGAGCAAAATAATTTTAAATCAAAATTATATTGAGTCATTCTTGGAAACTGACTCAAATATCCTAGTCTGATATCCTTCAGAGGTGTTAGGTGACAGTTCTGACATTTTCAGGGACCATGCTGACAAGAAGTAATAGCTGAATTGTAATGTATGTAATGAAGCAGATTTGTAAGATGTCATCTTCTTTGCAAATATGTAGCATCTCATCCATGCTGTTTGGGAGGAGGGGTACTGAAAAGAATGATAATATATCTTACAATAAAGGAACTATTCAGCATTGTTCAATTTTTAGCATTCAAGTTCAATTTTGCAATTTGTATTTTGTGTGTTTGGATGAGGAGTCCCCAACCTATGGGCCATGACAGGTTTACAACTGGGCCATGAAAATGGCTGGTGAATGCGTGTATGCATGCAGACTCCATTTGCTTGAGCAGCAGGCACATATGCACACTGTTTGTGCAAATGGAGCTGTGCATGCATGTGTGTGTGTGCGCTTGAGGGTCACTTGAGCAAACCATGCCCTCGTCCCCCGCTGGTCCGCAAAGCCAGAAATGTTGGGGAACTCTGGTTTGGATGACCAATGAGGAATAACTTTGCCTGAACTTTAAATGTGCTTGTTATTTCAGTATAAGAATCAATTCTAGAACAGTAGAATACATCTAAAATCATTATAGGAATGTTCACAATGTTGAATTTTTAAAAGCAAATTCCACAAGAACGGTCTCTCCTTAATGATAAACTTTGCATGACAAGAATAAACTCAGAGCATAAGATCAGGGAAGGAATGGTTAATATGTCTGAAGAATAGTTAAACAGTTATCAAACACTGAGAACGCAGAATGATGTAGTGCAGGGATGTCAAACTGCCTGCCCATGGGCCGGACGTGTCATGTGGAAGCCGCGCCTGCCCTATTGCCGGCATTGGCAAAACTGGCCCAATACATTGTGCGATGTCACATGACGTCGGGAATTTAACATGCCTGATGTAGTGAATGCAGCTTTGCGTCAGTTAAGACTATATTTGGAAAAATGCTTCTAAGAGAAGCTCATTATGACTTACAATCAAATATTACATGAATAGCTAAGCTAATGACTTAGTCACAATATTTTATATAAAGTTTCAGCAAAAGAATAGCATTTTGAAGGTGCTAAAATGTGTTTTTAAAAATGAAATTCCATCAAACAGAATTCATTTTTCTAACAAAAACAAACTGAGATTAGATGCATAGACATTTTTTTAAAAAAATCATTTTTTTCACAAAAGATTTACAAGATATCTGATTTATTTAATGTACCTAATTTATTACAATTAAATACTAATGTGGAATATCTCAGCATATCTGCTTAATCTACTGATAAGGTTAAAACCTCCTTTCCAAGACTGAGATATTCATTCTTGTATCTGATAAGTTGTCTCAGCCATATTTGGAGATTCTCACTATAAGTGCCCATAAATCAGCAGAATTAGTAATTCTCTTTTTTAACGAATATATGATGTAAAGTGGTCACACAACTATAACATATGGCTGAACTTTTATTACCTTATATCCATTTTTAACAGAATTACATTCTAAATTAAAACTTCATTTTAAATGGTCTAAGCATTTCCAAGCTGTTGTAATGGATTTGAACATAAGGTTTGTAAGGGATAAGAGGAGAAAGCAAATGAGCAGAAAACTTACATATCTGAACTATTCATTTACCCTGGATTCTTAATTGTGAAGTATCTAGTGTATAAATCATAAGATCATCAGTGGCTCTCTTAATTTTTATTATTGCTCTCCATATGCATTTACAGTATTTATTAGGCTATTAGAGATATAATAATGTTGGCAGAAATCTTAGATAGGGTTTATGGGTATAAGTATAGCCCATACTCCTTTTTTTTCTCCTGATGGGCATTTACACTTAAATCTCTTCATGAGATCCTCACATCATTGATAATTATCACAGATTTTTTTTCCACGGGCTCAATTGTTAGCATTGGAGGAAAGTCATATTGAGATATTATTCCCCCTCATTATCTGCAATGTTTCAGGTTTTCTTGGAGATCAATTGGACTCCTAGATCATCAAGTCATACATAGCAAACAAAAGGTGACCAGAGAATGAGAAAATAGGAAGTGGTGGATTTCACTTCTTCTCATTGATACTTCAGGGGCAGTGCAGCACTAGTATTAGGAAACTGATGTGTGACAACAGGGACAAGAAACAGAATATCCACAGGCTTATTTACATCACCATATGTATTTTTGAACAAAATAAAAATAAAAATAAAGATAACATGCTTTCCACTATCGTATTGCTTATAACCCTCTAAAAGTCTATTTCTGTGTATCTTAGTGGGACTGCTATAAATCTCATTATATGAAAAAAAAAAAACCATAACTATTGTTATAGTAAACCACTGAGGTCAATTTTTGCCTATGGACAAACTATTTCTTTCCATATCACTTTAGAAGAGTGCTTCTTTTATGTAGTAATTTACAAGCATACATCTGATAAACTAGCTGCAGCCTTTAGCAATTGTGTTTTCCTTGTCATATGTATAAAGAGATGGTCACCTTGGTGTTTTGTGTATGTGCATGTATCTGTGATATTAACACTAATATACGATCAAAACACTATTCGAGATTTTTGTTCTTTCTCTTAAACATAACTTCTTATCAGATTTATCTTGTATCACAGAGTTGCTAGAAATCACAATGCTGCTAAAAAAAGGTCAGTCTGATACTTAACCTTGTGCTTAACCTTGAAGTCAAGAGTCCAAATCGAAAATGTGTTATCTTCCCAGAAAAGCTTGGATACAAAGCAATGTAATTCTGACTGCTCTTGATTGTAAGTTCTACTTTTGAAGTTCAAATTATTGTCTTTTGTTCTGATTGTAAAATTGATTTTTTTTTTCCTCTGCACTACACAAGTCTTATTAATTAGATAGCAAGCTTATGCCGAAAACATTCCATACTCTCAAAGCTCCTGGAACAAAAAATCTTTCATTCATAGTTTCTGAAAGCAGTTTCTATTTCTGCCTCAATGAAGAGAAATCTATATTACGTCTTGAAAGGACAGCTTCCAAATCTAGTCAAATATCAAGGTTACTTAAAATAGATGCAGAATGAATCAATTCTTCTCCTCTGTCCTTATTCATTTGTGCTTCTCCTTGGTTAGACAACATTTATCTAGTTTCTAAATGTAGAACTGCCTCAGACCTTCTTGCCTTGCTCTTTTCCCACCAGCCCTTTACTTCGTGAGGTTGTTCCTGCCAGTTTCATTCAATTAATTTCAGCAAGAATGTAGGCTTTTCATTTTGCAGTTAATTTCTTTCAGGATTGCTGAACTGTGCATTGAAATGGAGAGACTGACAATTGGAACAGAATGCAAATTTCATTCCAAAGCTTTGTACCTCCAATTAATAAAAACAAGCCACTTCAGGACATAGGCAAATCAGGCTTAACTGAAATTGATGTAGTGGATTATTTTTTCTTTTTGTTTTATAAAACATTAGCCTCTATTCAACCCCAACATTTGTGACTTTCTCCTTGATTTTTCCAGTACTATGGTCACAAAATAAGCTGGTTTATCTAAAAAGTGAATCTTTGGATCCCAGTACTTCCTGAACCAAATCTTTATCATGTATGGTTTTATCTGTAATAATCCAATACAATGGATTAAATGCCAAATGTTCCTTTTTTGAATGGAAGAACTCTTTCTGTCTTGAGTACTATTGCTATCTAGTGACATTGCTGACAAAATCATAGCAGGAGACTTTGTAACTTTCTTTCCCTGCAGCCTACTATGATTCTTTCTACAAAGCTTCAGGGGATATCCCAATTCTTCAGAATATATTTGTAGAGGGTTGCCAGGATATGGAATAATGTAGTATGCAGCAATTGCTATATCCAGCCTCTATGTTGGAGAGTGACTCACAAGTGAAGTTCTGTTCACAGCAACTCTATTAATTTTTTTACTTCTGGTTACCTCCTCAATATGCTGATACAAATTGCACATTGTGATTATAAAAAAAGTTAAGGAACATAAAGATTCTAAATATTCTTAAAATCACACTCATGTGGCATGTTAACATATTTATACTCGAAGACAGAAAAGCTTCTTTTTATATGTTTGTGCTATAGACACAATGGGTCTGCAGAACAATCTGTTATAATCTAAAAATAAATTGGGTCACAGAATAAAAACCAATTTATTTAGCAAATAAAGTTTTTCTACCTTTGTCCTGCATTGTTATTTTCCCTGTTTTTTGTGGCTAGTATTTTTTGGGGGAAATTAACATTTATTTTGCCACTATCAAAAATTTTCTATGTTTAGTTATCCACCCACTTAAATAAAAAAGAAAGAGAAGCAAGAAAGCTGAATGCTCATTATTATATTTCTAGGCAGAGAATTATGGGAAACTGTTGTTTGTTAACAGGAGGAACTAAAAATTTCTGGAGGGTACACTAGGGACAAATGCCTTTAGAACATGGGTGTCAAACTCACCATGTCATGTGACGTGTCACGACACCCCTGCTTTAGAAGTATGTTTCTGTATAGCAAAGTTGAGTTTGTCATTTCCAGCATGAATGAGCTATAATTTCATGAGTAGAGAGCTGGTTCATAATCACTTTGGACACCTGTGGGTTTCATCATATTTTATAGTAAGACTTCACACCCATAGCTTAACTGGTTATAAAGATTGTTCTTAAGTGCTTTAAACAGTTCACTTGAAGCATCCAATTTGGCAGATAGTATCATGGGTTCCTTGGTGATTTTTAAGTGGCAGATTTCCTTCCCAGTGTAAAACAGGATAACCCCAGAATAGAGGACTTTTATTGAATAATGCAGAACTTCTTTTTTTAGTCTGCTCCTCTCCCATCTTTCACTTCTCTCCCATCCCCATCCCAAGATTTCCACAGCTTTTGTAGATTTTGATTGTTTTCTCTGGAAATAGCTATTCTTAGAGCCTTCAAGTATTGGCTTTCCTACAGTCTTCTGCAGGTTTTCCTGAGTCTTCCTGATTTTTTTAATAATCCATTTACCAGGGTTTTAGGCTTTGTTTCAGGAATTAGAAAGGTCCAGGGATGCAGACTGCTTTCTCAAAGAACCTGTTTTGGAATTCTTGGTGCTCTCTGAGTTTGATCGTTTGCTTGTTTCATTAAAAGATAGGCAATATCAGTGCCAGTTACCTAGTTGGGTAATGAAATGCCTGAAAAGGAATCTGCAAGAGGAAAGATCACCAAGAACTCCACAGTTCAACCCTAAATGCAGTACAGCTCTTCTCTTCTATTGGATACTATTGCTCACAGGACAACTGATGGACCAAGAGCAACCACATTACAGAAGAGTGCTCGGTGCCTAAGATTTGTATTTTTGGGAGATTTGGCTATGCTTCCACCTTCAAATTTTGGGCAGCAGGTGGGCTGTCATGTACATTTTGGGGGAAAGGACAGAGAACTGTCCAAGCACTGAACTCTTCCTCATTGACAGCATCATACAGTAGCTTCTTTAAAGGTGATGCCATAAAAGCATGCTAACTGTTTGAGGCCTGAGCTCTTGTTAAGATTGTCCCAGATAGTGAAACAGAGGAAAGGATGGCTTGATTATTCTGCACATTCTCAGGCTCTCTTACTCCACTCCAACTTGGATAACATTTTAAAGAGCTACTAGAGATACACTGATTGTACTCTATGTAAGTCCATCCCATTATTGTTTGAGCATGCATTAATGTTCTGGATTTATGTTTGCCACTTTGTTCAAGATTTTCTCTTTTATAAATTCCCAAGCACTCTGTTTAAATTAAGATGGGGCACATAAAGAAAACTTTTGCAAATACAAAGTCTTTTTCCTTACAAGATGCTGACATTTCAGATATCCTAGCAATATCAGTGGTTAGGATGGTACTAAAGCAAAGCAGTGATGCTTGCAAGAATGAATAATTACTGCAGATCATTACAATGAAAACAGCTTGCCAACTTCACTAAAAATAATTTATTTCATGGATGCAATAAATGTATTTCTGATTTACTTCCAAGATATGAATCCCTCAAACTTTTCTCAGCAGTAAAAGTAGCACATTGCTAACAACAATAATACATTTTTCTGAATTATAAAAGTGAATACGACTTGGAATTTGAGAATTCCATGTGGTTTTCCGTGTTACCTTTATTTGTTCATTAATGTAATAGGTTAAAATTATGGCTAAATCCAAGTAGGAGCAAGAAAATTTTCATTCTTATTTGTAGCTACTGGAAATGTGCAAAAAGAAGGCCTTGTCTTAAACAGCATTTTACAATGACTGTATCATTAACTCAGTCAGCACTTTAAGGTGTAATGATGCTATTTGGCCAGCTTTCTCTGCTGATATCAGTAAATCACACAAGCAAAATACAGTTGGCAACCATCCAATACACATATACTTGATGTCAAGAATAGTTTCTATGAGGAAAGACAGACTGTTGTATTCCCTTTTTTATGTATTTCATAGTACATATGCTATCACCATTTCTGGGATTTAACAACAAATCTCAACATGATACTATAAGAATCCAGGCTTAAGAGCTGCACCTTTAGAAATGATACACTATTTCAGATCTTCCTTTTTTGTCTCCTTCAGGAATCATGTGAACATGTCTATCCATTCATGCAAATGGATAAGGTAACACTCCAGATTAGGCAAAAAGTTGAAATCAATTCTTTTTTTTTATTCAGGATATTTATTAAAGAACCCAGCAAAGAAAATTAATATATATATATATCAGTGATTAAATTATTACAATTAGCCACTTAGCCAATTACAATTAGCCAATTAGCCTTTATTTTGCCATCTGAAATATATTATTTGGATCTAGTCATACATTTTAAGAATCCTAACTTTTAGCAACAATTAACAGGTAATCCCATGGAATGCCACAATAGGGTTTAATCTCTGTTTTCCACTAATTGCTTCAAATAAAACATGTTCATCAAATGGGGGACATCCAGAAGTAGATCCCAAAGATGTTCAGTTGGATGGCTGAGTAAACAACAGCTCATAGAAAAATTAGCTTAGCTTTGGTGTAAATGTGTTCAAAAGAGTTATTTAGTAAATGGAGAAATAAAGCTTCATCATAAATTGCATTATTACCACATGAGATCTTCACTGGCTGTTAGATAAAAATTGTCTTGGGAGTTATTTCTGAAAGCTTCCACAACTGGAGTAGGGAATGCTTTTTTTAACAATAAAAATGCATTTTATTAAAATTTGACGTTTTGTCATTACTAAATTTGTCATGACTAAAAGCCAACACGGGTTTGTCAAAAACAGATCATGCCAGACAAATCTTATTGCATTCTTTGTCCAAGTGACAAAATTAGTGGACTATTAGTTTTTTTGGATCTTAGAGGCATTATTATTTTTGTTTAACTTTTCTGTTTTGTTTTTTATATTTTTTTAAAAAAATAGAATGGATTTCCTTTTATTTAATTCCTTTTCTTTCCTTTTTTTCTCCCTTTTTTTATTATAATGATCTCCCTTTGAAGGATTTATTGATTTTTTTTCTGGAGTTAATCTTTCTTTTTCTTTTGTTTAATTTTTGTGGCCCCAAAGTGTTTAGTATTTTTTTTTGCTATAATGACCTCCTTTTGAAGGATTTTTTGAAATTTTTTTTTTGGGATTTAATCTCTCTTTTTCTTTTGTTTAATTTCTGTAATTCTCAAGAAGGAGTAAAGATTTTTTTTTTAAGATGGCTCCAAAGCGTCCAGGGATTCCTACAGCTCCTAAATCAATAGCCTCACCTTCTTCCTTGGCTCAGCCAATAATGGTGAAGGATCTGCAAGATATGATGGGAAATGTTATATCTCAAATTAGGGCAGAAATGAAAGAGATTTTAGAGGAAAATAATAAGATTTTGAGGCAAGATATAGTTTTGGCTTTAAAAGGAGTTGCCTCTGTTTTTGAAAAGCTGAATTCCCGTGTGGAAGAGGTAACAGAAAAAGTGGAATTGATGGAGGAAAAATTTGAAAGTATGGAAAAAGAAATGGAAAATGAGATTCTTATGCTTCAATATGGACAAATGGAATACGCCTTAAGAATCAGAGGCTTGAGAGAGTCTTTGCAAGGAGATCTGAAAGAGATGGTTGCAAAGGACTTTGCTGTGATTTTGAATAAAGAAAAAGAGGAAATACTTAGTGAAATTGAAAAATTATTTAGAGTTAATTCTGTGGTGGCAGTGCAAAAGAATTTGCCAAGAGATGTGGTAATTTACTTTGGGAAAAGATCCCTGCGCAATGAAATTATACAAGCTTTTTATAAAAAGAGATTTCAAATTGCCTTACAAGACGTTATAATTTTAAAGGAGATCCCATCTAAAATTTTAAGAAGAAGAAAGGAGTTTGCTTTTTTAGCAGATGAACTTAAAAAGAGACGAATCTCGTTCAGATGGGATGTTCCGATTGGAATGGTGGTGAATTACCTGGGGATATGTTATAGACTTAATACTGTTTTTCAAGCAAAAGATTTTTATACTTCGGTCCTGGGGGTATGTTCATCGCCATCTACTAAGTTTAAAGCCTTGGAAGAAAAGAATGTAGAATTATACCCTGAAGAGCCTATACTTATGAAAATTGGGGAACCTCAGCTTGAGGGGCCTCAACAAGTTCAGATAGAGGAGCAGAAGATAACTTGTGCAACATATAACTGTAAAGAGAAGCAGCAACAGAAGAAGGTTAAGGAAGCCTCACATCTATTGGTTTCTAAACCTGCGGGAGAAGCAAGACTTATAAAGTTTCGGGAGCAACCCTCAAGGGTAAAATTGCTGTCTGAAGAAATGGAAAATGGGAAATCTCAGTCTGAGGGGCTTCAACAAGCTGAGAGGAAGGGGCGGAGGACAACTTGTGCAACATATAATAGTAAAGAAAAAGACCAACAGAAGAAGGAGTTTAAGGAATCTTCACATGTATTGGCTTCTGAGCCGGCGGGAGAGTCAGGATTTATAATTTCGGAGCAACCTTTAAGGGCAGATCTCAAAGCATTTCTTTCGAGCCTTATGGATAAGAGAGACTGATAAGGATGGAGATCGAATGAAAATTTTACATGGACAATCGAGACTGATAAGGACTGTGTTTTTTGTGGATGGAACTTACTATTGGTAAAGATTTAAATGTTTAATGTGTCTATTGTGGATGGAATTTATTATCGGTAAAGATTTAAATGTGTATAAGGGAATTTTAATGTTTTAAGTTTTAAGTAATGTTTAAATTTGTGTTTTGGAGGGAGTTTATAAAGAATGATGGATAATAATATAAGTATGATATGAAAAGGTTTGGAGTATATTATAATGTGTTCAATGTTTGGTTTTTTTTTAATTATTATTATTATTATTATTTTTAAGATGGAATTTGTTATTGGTAAAGATTTTAATGCGTATAAGGGGATTCTAATGTTTTAAGTTTTAAGTAATGTTTAAATTTGTGCTTTGGAGGGAGTATAATTTGTTTAATTAAATGTATTCAGATTTGCCTATGATTTATATTAGATTTTATATTGTAGGTATAGATTTTTAAACAAAGTAATGTTTAAATTTGTGTTTTGGAGGGAGTTTATATAGAATGATGGATAACATTATAAGCATATTAGAAAATGTTTAGAGTATATTATAATGTGTTTAATGATTGTAATTATTACTTTTTAGAGAAGATAATCTATTTAATTTAAGGTATCTAGATTTGTTTAGGATTTATATGTGTTTCAAGTTTTTCTTTTCTTTTTCTGGAAAATTTTAATTAAGCCTGTACTCAACTCTGGGAAGGTTGGGGGAGGGTTTGGGAGGTTTGGGGAGGTGGGGGAGGGTAAGGGAGGGTGGGGGGGTCTGGGGAGGGGATTTGTTTTGTAAAATTTAAAAAATTTTTCAATAAAAAAAAAATTAGTGGACCAGAGGAATGCCGTGGATATAATTTGCTTAGACTTCAGTAAGGCATTTGACAAAGTAGACTACTACTTGAGAAGATAGAAAAATGTGGGTTAGATAGCATCATCACCAGATGGATCCATAGCTGGCTGACCAGCCGTACTCAGCATGTGGTCCTCAATGGAACCGCATCTACATGGAAGGAAGTGTGTAGTGGGGTGCCCCAGGGCTCTGTTCTGGGCCCAGTGCTCTTCAAGATCTATATCAATGATCCGGACAAGGGGATAGATGGGAAGCTCATCAAATTTGCAAATGACACCAAGCTGGCAGGAATAGCCAAAACTCCAGAAGACAGGGTTAGGATACAGGAGGATCTGGACAGACTTGAACACTGGGTGCTATCTAACAAAATGAAATTCAATGGTGAAAAAATTAAGGTTCTACATTTAGGCAAGAAAAACCAAATGCGCAGGTATAGTATAGGGGGTACCTTGCTCAATAGTAGTAACTATGAGAGGGTTTTCGGAGTCCTAGTGGACAATCATTTAAATATGAGCCAGCAGTGTGCTGCAGCTGCCAAAAAAGCCAACACAGTGCTAGGCTGCATTAACAGAGTGATAGAATCAAGATCACATGAAGTATTAATACCACTTTACAACGCCTTAGTAAGGCCACACTTGGAATACTGCATCCAGTTTTGGTCACCACAATGTAAAAAAGATGTTGAGACTCTAGAAAGAGCAACAAAGATGAATAGGGGACTGGAGGCTAAAGCATATAAGGAACTGTTGCTGGAATTGGGTATGTCTAGTTCAGTGATGGGCAACCTTTTTGGCATGGTGTGTCAAAATTCGGCAAAAAATCGAGCATAACTCACGTGGTGTGTCACTTCGACAAAAAACATAATTTTGCGCAATTTATAGTTTAAACTACAAAAATGTATAATTGCGATATATAATTGTATTTAATAAACCAAAAACAAATTATTTAACATACCTGCTTAGTAACTTCTTTGTTCATCAATCTGTCGATTTCGTATGTTGCCCTTGATATTATTGAACTTGTTTGGGGTGCCGTGAACTGAGATAAGTGAGGGGGAGGGCGAATTCTTTAACTAACCTGCATATTAGTGACTTTTTTGTTGCTGAATTTCATTGGCTAAATCTTCAATTGAAGGTTGGTATTTTGTACACTTCAGGCCCAAGCAAGCGCTACTAACCTCATCTGTCAATCTGTTTCTTTTGTTGGTTTTGATATTATTTAATGCTGAGAATAAGGTCTCACAAAAGTACGTAGAAGGAAAAATTGTGAGTAAAGCTGTTGCTATATTTTTCAGGGTCCTAAAAGTGTCTGGTAGTCTGTTCCAGGCACTCCAAATTTCCTGTTCGTAGTGGCACTCACCTTGATTCTCCAAGCGGCCCCTTTCCAGATTCTCAAGCTTTGACCTCAAGTCGACAAACACCTGAGCCCAGATGCTGTCTTGAAATTCTGCAAGCTGCATCTCCAAATCATCTATTTGCGTTCATTGGAAACCATTTAATTCCAAACTATTGTAGACTACTACATCAGGATACTTAATTATTCTCATGGTCTGTTCTAGGCTTCTAAATTGACTAAATCTATCAGTAAACTGGTCAAGTAACGAGTCTAAAACATGCAGGCACTTCATATGCAAGAGTTCCACTTCATTTCGTATAGCTGCACTGGCCTTCTCAAAATGCTTTTGTACTCGAGGAAAATACTTATATGTTTTAGTTTCTACATCTCGCTTGAAAATTTTTACTTTACTTTCAAAAGCTTTTATGTATCCAAACATAACATCAATACTTTTGCCAAAACCTTGTAACTTTAAGTTCAGTTCATTAATATGAAGAGAGAGATCTGTAAAAAACATCAGGGTGTTGACCCACTTATCATCATTGAGCTGAGGAAAGTTTCCCAGATCCTTATCTTCAAGAAATACCTTAATTTCTTCAAAGCACTCCACAAAGCGCTCAAGAACCTTGCCTCGGCTCAGCCATCTTACATTATTGTACATCAGCAGTCCACTGTAGGTGGAATCAACCTCCAGTAAAAGTGCTGAAAATTCTCGCTTGTGAAGGGGGCGAGCAGCTATTAAATTAACTATTTTTGTAACAACTGACATTAAGTCATTTAAGTCAGTGAATCCTGCCTTGGCACATAAAGCCTCCTGATGGATAATACAATGAAAAGGCACAATCGGATGTCCAATAGCTTCTGTAAACAATTTCACAAATCCAACTTTTTTCCCCACCATGTTTGGGACACCATCTGTCGTCACTGACACGACTTTAGAGATATCAATGCTTAGGTCGCAGAATGTTTGCATAATAACCTTACATATTTCGCTTCCTGATGTACTTGTTGGAACTGATACTAACTTTATCAACTCTTCTCTCATTGTGTGACTATAAGAATATCGACCAATAATGGCCAACTGAGCATGTGACATGACATCAGTAGTTTCATCAAGACAGATGGAAAAATATTTACAATTCCTTATGTCTCTCTTTAATTGATGTTGTACGTTTGTGTTCAGTCTCATTATTCGGTCTTTTATGATATTTCTACTGAGTGGTAACTCAGATATTCTCTTAATAATTGCATCTTTATTCTGCATATCGTGAAATAGAAGTGGCGCACATCTTAGGAGAGTTTCTTTAATAAATTCTCCCTCATTAAGTGCTTTTGCATGCTGAGCTATGGAGTGAGCAATGCTCAAACTTGCAGATGTTAAATTTGTACAGCCTTTTATAAATTTAAGGATGGAGTTAGATTGGCTCTTATAAAGGTGTAGCTTCCTGGAAATGTATTCCTTCCTTTCATCCTCACTTTTTTCCAAGAGCTGGGAATGATTAGTTTCAAAATGTCTATTTATATTCCACGTTCTGCTTACTACCGTTTCAGTACATAGAACGCAAAATGATCTGCCATTTTTTTCTATAATACCATACATCTCGCTCCATGTCTCTTGAAAGGGTCGGCCACTGCTACTACCACTCCCTTTACTTAACCTTTGTTTTTTATTTTTTGGGTGCTCCATCAGTGGGCCAGTGACAGCAGATAGAATTATAGATAGTTTGTTAGCCAATTAGGGATTAACTAGCCTAACACAGCCTCCCCCTCACTTATCTCAGTTATTGTGGGCAATTACAAGTCCATGGCACCCCAATAGTTGCTGCTAATGGCGCTCACAGGTCCCCCTTACTGTGTGGCACTCACTAATTGCGGCCTGACTGGAGAAAGGCACGCACTGTTCCTGCACTCCTCTCCTGGGGGTCCTCCCTAACGTACTCTCAGCCGTGCTGATGAAGTGTGTGCACACGGCACGGACGCCTTACCAGTAGCCCCTGTGCTGATAAAGGGGCTGTGCCTGTGCTTGCCTGTCAGTCGGCGGCGGCGCAGGCTGAAGTTTGCGGCGGGGACACAGTGAATAAGTGAGTGTGGGTGGGGGAGATCACACGTCCCACCCCCCGTTCTTCCAGCACAGAGCGTATTTCTTTCATCCTTCCTGGATCCAAGGCCGTAGTGGTACGTTTGCTCTAGGGGGGTGGTAGTCATAATGGGAGAGTTTTAGTGGGTTCGAGTCCCACATAACCTGGTGATCCGCCAGGTGTCCGTGGGGATTTCTCTCCCATGGCAAAAACAAAAAAAAATTTCTTTCATCCTCGGCGTGCAGGAGCCGAGGATGAATTGCATAAAATCGCATGAAATCCTGCGCGTGTCACCCCAAATGGCTACGCGTGTCAGCACTGACACGCGTGTCATAGGTTCGCCATCACTGGTCTAGTTTAACGAAGAGAAGGATGAGGGGGGACATGATAGCAGTGTTCCAATATCTCAGGGGCTGCCACAAAGAAGAGGGTGTCAAGCTACTTTCCAAAGCGCCTGAAGGCAGGATAAGAAGCAACGGGTGGAAATTAACCAAAGAGAGAAGCAACCTAGAACTAAGGAGAAACCTCCTGACAGTTAGAACAATTAATCAGTGGAACAACCTGCCTCCAGAAGTGGTGAATACTCCAACACTGGAAGTTTTAAAGAAGAAACTGGATAGCCATTTGTCCGAATTGGTATAGGGTTGGACTAGATGATCTCCAAGTTCCCTTCAATCTATTATTATTATTATTATTATTATTATGGATCATCGCACAGTCAGCCAGATGTTCAGACTGGATTTGGCATTTTGTCTACCTATCGAGTCCTTACCCAGGACCTGGGATAGGCAGATGTGGATGTTTGATGGTATTACAGATATCGTCGCAGGATGGAAGCAGTTCCTAATAAGGCCGCCTTTTGCAATTGACTAATAGCGAATTTGTCAATGCCAATGGTGTTCAAGTGGTGCTCCAGTTGTTTTGGGATTGCACCCAAGGAGCCTATGACTATTGGTACTACCCTTGCTTGCTTTTGCCACAGTCTTTCTATTTCTATTTGTAGGTCTTTGTATTTTGTTATCTTCTCCAGTTCTTTCTCTTCTATTCTGCTATCTCCAGGCACTGCCACGTCCACTATCCAGACTTTTTTGTCTTTCTTATCGACAATTGTTAAGTCTGGGGTGTTATGTTGCAGGTGCTTGTCTGTTTGAATTCTGAAGTCCCAGAGCAGTTTAATTTTATCATTTTCTATGACTTTCTCTATTTTATGATCCCACCAGTTTTTGCTTACAGGCAAATGATATTTTTTGCAGATCTTCCAATGCACCATTGTTGCTACTTTGTCATGCCGCTGCTTGTAATCAGTCTGTGCAATCTTCTTGCAACAGCTTACCAAGTGGTCCACTGTTTCTTCAGCTTCTTTGCATAGGCGGCACTTACTGTCTGTTGCTGTCTTCTCAATTTTGACTTTGTATGCATTTGTCCTTAAGGCTTGGTCTTGTGCAGCCAGAATTAGTCCCTCGGTCTCTTTCTTCAATTTTCCTGCTCTTAGCCATTGCCAGATTTTATTATTATCTGCTTTCCCAGCTATTTTTTTAAATGTATTGGCCATGTAGTGCTTTGTCTTCCCATGCCTCTATTCTGTTCTTCATTTGGTCTTTCTTGTAGGCCAGTTTGGTCTCTCCAGTAGTTAGTAAGCCTTCCTGATATACTAATTTCAGTGCATCTTCATCATTGTTCTTCAGATATTCTTCCAAAGCCATTTTTTCTTCTTCAACCATCTGATGTACTTGTAGCATTCCACGCCCACCTATTTGCCTTGGTAGATAAAGTCTATCAATGTCACTGCGTGGATGAAGGGCATGATTCATTGTCATTATTTTTCTGGTCTGCCTATCCATTGCTTTTAGTTCTGCTTGAGTCCAGTCCACTATTCCAGCTGTGTACCTAATGATTGGGATTGCCCAGGTGTTGATTGCCTTTATGGTATTTTCTCCATTGAGTTTGGACTTTAAGATCTTCTTCACTCTCTTGATGTATTCAGCTTGAAGGATACCCAAGTATTTGTAGTACTCTTCCTCATCCAGACTCTTAATGTTATTTTCGTGGGGCATCTTGATTCCTCCAGTTTTCATTATTTTTCCTTGTTTGATAGTAAGTGTGGCACATTTGTCCAAGCCAAACTCCATTACAATATCTTGGCTATATATACGGACAGTGTTGAGCAGCGATTCTATTTCAGATGATGTTTTTCCATACAGCTTCAGATCATCCATATAAAGGAGGTGGGATAGTCTGGCAGATGTTTTTGATGTTTGATAGCCATGTCCTGAGTTATTCAGTATTGTTGACAGAGGAAACAGTGCAATAACAAATAGTAATGGTGATAATGAATCTCCTTGAAATATTCCTCTCTTGATATTAACCTCTCCCAGCCTCTCACCATTGATCTGCAACTGTGTCTTCCATTGTGCCATCGATCTTTGCACAAATTTTCTGATGTTTCTACTGACTCCTGTTATTTCTAGGCACTTTATTATCCAGTCATGTGGCAGAGAGTCAAATGCCTTTTTGTAGTCAATCCATGCCACATTCAGGTTGGTCTTCCTTCTTTTGCAGTTTTTCAAGATCATTTTGTCTATTAGGAGTTGATCTTTTGTTCCTCTGCTATTGGGGCGGTTTCCTTTCTGCTCAGGTGGAAAGAGATTGTTTTCAACTAGATGCTGTTGCACTGCATCAGCTACTACACCAGTTAGTAATTTGAAAGTTGTTGGTAAGCAGGTAATTGGCCTGTAGTTACCTGGTGTTGCCCCTTTTGCTGGATTTTTCATTATTAGGTAGGTTTTCCCAGTTGTTAGCCACTTTTCCATTTCTCCTCCTTGTAGTATATTGTTGAACTGTTTGGCAATGAGTGGGTGTATAACAGTTAGATGTTTCAACCAAAACCCATGCAGTTCATCTTCACCTGGTGCTGACCAATTTTTGATTTTCTTTGCTCTTTTTTCTACCATTTTTGTTGTTATATTAGTTCTTTCATTTCAACTTCTGTTTTATTTGCATCCACCTCTTTTAACCAAGCGCATCCTTGTTGTATTTCTTTGGGTTATCCCATATCTGCTTCCAGAACTGCACTGTTTCCTCCTTGTCAGGTACTGACATTCATTGCAGTTTCTCCATTGATGGATTGGTAGAAACGTTTCTGATTGGATTGAAATTGGAGGTTCTGTCTATAGTTTGCAATTCGAGCTTCATATCTACTGATTTTCCTGGCTATAGCTGTTATTTGTCGCTTTATTATTTCCAGTGCTTCCTTGATCTTCCTTGTTTCTAAGTGGTATTTCTTGATTAGGTATTCTTTGGTCTTGTTCTTCAGCTTCTTTTCTTTCATCTGTTCTAGCTTGCTTGCATGTGATCTTAACTTGCTGATCTTATTTTCTAGTCTAACCTTCCATTTTTTTGGTGCACTATTTGTTTATTTTTCTTCTTTGTTGATTTTGCATCCCAGATATTCAGTTATAACTGCAGCTGTGCTGTACATTAGTTGGTTTGTTTCTTACAGTGAATTGGTGCTTATACTTGATATTGCAGTATTTGCATCTTTTAATGCTTGTGCTAGCTGTTTCTTTGGAACAAGCTTCAGTGCAGGCAGCCTTATTCTGTTGTTTTTGTGCTGTTCTAGATGCTCAGTTATTCTTTGTTTCAATTCTTTTATTTCTTTAGTTAGAGGATTTTGTTCTTCCTGAGAAAGAGGTGCCTGGTTTCCAAATGAGTTGTATATCTCTGCTGGATTCTTTCTCTGCCAACTGCCCCCCCCTGGTTTGCCTCTACATTCTGAATTACTTCTGGTAAGGCTTTGATTTCTTTGCCCTAGGTAAACCTTTGCAGTTCGTCCAGTTCTGTTTCTGTGAATACTTTATTTCGTATTATAAATCGGCGTTGATCTGCTAGTCTCTGTTCTGTTATTTCTGATTCTGGATGTTGTTCTTTCCAGAACTGGTGCATTTGTTTTAGATATCCTCTTCTTGTTTGACTTGATCTGTAGTAACAGATCATTATTTCTTTGTTTTCAATCACTGTGTATCTGCGATGGGTAGACACCTTTTCTTCCAGTAGTTCTGCAGCTGCTGGCCCTGGTTGCTCAGCCAACAGTCCTGAGTCCTGTAACCCATTTTTCACCAGATATCCAGGAACTCCAATATTTAGCGCGGACCTTGTTAACCCGGGCGACGTCCGAGCCGGTATGGCATTCTGCAATTTACGTCTCACCATATTTTTTATGGGAGAGACACTCTTTGTCTGACTCCTCTGATGAGACCTGTCCAGTATGGTTGAACCTCTGGCATAGCTCTCATTTTCCTCAGAGTACACAAGCCCTACAACGCCTTCAAGGTAGTATTATTATTGTTGTTGTTGTTGTTGTTATTATTATTATTATTATAATAAACTGACAATTACAGTGGTACTTCAGTATTTGACTGCTTCAAAACTCATCAGAATTGACACTTGATGCATTTTGATATGAAAATGTTGTCCAGATTCTCATAGTCTCTTTGTTATTTGACACACTGGAAAAGGAAGAGGGGAACTGCTGCAGAGAGCAGACAGGAAGGTGGGCATACTGGGAAGGTTGCTGATATAGGAAAAAGGACAGACAGAAGTTTTCCCTATCCAGATTTTAGACAGATTTTATACAGAAATTATTGTACTGAAAAGCTTCTTGTTAAATTTACTTGTTCAGCTGAATATACTATATCCACCTAATGTTAATTATTACAGAAGCACACTTATAACTTTAAGATATTTGGGGTAGTATACTGTACATGATTTTAAAGAAACAAACATTGCCACCATTTGAAATTACTTTAAAGTTGACACATTAAAGATTGAAGAAAAGAGAATTCTTCTGAAACAATTTGTTCCTATCCTAGCTGACATGAAGACTTTAGTATGAATCTGTAATACGTCAAGCTCACAGAATGCAGAATGAGCCCAAAACTAATAATTAGAAATATGTGCAGCTTCAGTAACTCAGGCTTATGATTTTGAAAATATCCAATATATCATGTCAGAAACATAGAAGACAGGCCAGTATTTTATAGAAATAGAATGGTATTTTTCTTAATGTTTATACACACATATCCATATATGTAAAATCTAGCAATAGCAAAATGTTAATAATAACTAATAATAATTAGTAAATAATAACTATACCAGGGGCCCATAGTGTTATGTCTTCCTATATTTCACAGATTTTCTGTTTTCCTTGTGAGTTTTGATGGCTCATTTAACATTTCCCCAAGAGAAAGTTATCAGGAAGCAAAATTTTAGTCAATTGTAGATGATGCATCATAGTTTCAATTGCTGTTTTTCTTTTAAAAACCTCAATTTTTCATATTTTATAAATATCAAAGTAGTTATTTTATTTTCCTTGTACACAAAATGTAACATGAAAGACTGCTGCCTTTCTCTCTGCTTTGGAATGAGAGTGGCATTCCTAGAGCAGCAAACAGCCAATCATGTGTTTACCTTTGTTAATGTGAAGAGATTTTATATAAGCAGAATGGAATGTCTAATCTGGCAAAAATGAAAGATTTTGGCATACCCTTCTCAGTCAAAACATTATTCTACTCTATTTACTTCTTCTTAGACTCCTCCAAGAGAATGAGCATTTTTCAGAATGATTTTAAAAAGTTATGTTTTCATATGTGTAAAGTATATATTAAGAATTGAATTGATAGATTAATCAATTTGATAATTGTTATAATGACCTTATAAATACATTTATGTTATTGCATAGCTTCATGCTATGAGCCAGCTGCAGCTATTCCTGAGCGAGGAGGCTCTGCTTACAGTCATGATTCCTTAATCACCTCCCATTACTACAACATGCTCTACATGGGGAAGTGCCCTTGAAGAATATTTGGAAGCTTCAGATGATGCTAAACTCAGTCACCTTGGCAGTTACGAGTGCCTGTAATTCAGCACGTGTGACACCCATGCTCAACAAGCTGTATTGATTGCCAGAATGCTTCCACCTGCAATTCAAGGTGCCAGTATTTACCTTTAAAGCCCTTCATTGCTTGGGGATAGTTATTTACAGGACTGCTATATTCAGCTTCCCATTAGAGCCAGCAGGAGAAGCATTCTTTAGATTCCATCTGTTATCATTGAGACAGAGAACAGAGAATTTTTTGTTTTTAATGCCCTCTGGAATATCATTCCCACCCCCCAGGTAGTATCTACCTGGCTGTTCTTTTGCAAAAGCCAGTTGAATACCTGTTTTACCTTTAAGCCTGGGCAAGCACATTTTTTTGTTGCATGAATCACTGTTGTGTGTGATTGGTTGGTTATTTTTCCCAACTGCTATTTATGTTATTTTATAATTCTGGTATATTTTATTATTGTGAGCTGCCCAGTAACATGTATTTGAGATGGACTGTCATGTAAATTAATCTATAAATAAATAATTGTTCCAAGATGATCAGTTGCATTTTGGAATTGGTAATGTAAAAATCAATTCATTTTTATCGATTAATAGGTTTAAAACCAAGAAATTAGTTATGCAAAATTATTTATTAGATAATACATTATAATTATGCATCAATTATGAAGTATTTTGTCCCATATATATACAATTTGATTAGACTCTTTAGCTGCATTGGAAATTCTTGAATTGTTGTTATCATGGGATAGAGCTTTGGATAATTCTAAATCTATACATTTATTTTTATAGACAATTCTTGCAATTGTACATTCCAAATTGCAAGAAATTTGGATTGAAGAGATGGAATACTGTGTATAAATAAGTCAGTAGAGTAGAGCATGTTAAATAAGTATTTCATTATCTTAAGTAAATTTCCTTTTTATTGATATGTTTATTTGAGATTTCAGAAAATGTTTAGTGAAGGTATTGGTATAAACTTCAATATAATGGAAGTGTTATATATGGAGGGGTCATTCACACATATTTTGAAAGCCTGTTCTGCAATTATCCTGCTTTCTTCTTGGCCCTCTTTTTTAAATTCAAGTGCTGCTTGAAACAAAAGTAACTTTTTAATTCCCTTTCCCAGTCTTTAAATGCATGTGTATCTGGTGTGGCAATGTGTAAGAACATTGTTAGGAGTTAGTGACATTTCTCTTCATATTAAGAAAAGACTAGAAATTTAGAATTCATTTTCAGCTAGCCTGCTTGTTTTTCATTCTTGCTTGCTGAACAAAGTAAAAAGGAAGGATATTCGTGTAGCTTCAAAGCTTCTCTTGCTGTGAAGTCTTAGACTTTGATTCCCATCTCAGAGTCATATGCAAGCCAGTCAAGGTCAAATCTTGCAACTGCTTACCATAGCAGGGCCATAAAGTCATGTCACCAGATTTTGATAAAAACTTTGGAATTGATGTTTGTGAGGAGCTTCTGCACACAACCTAGCATTAGTACTGTGGAAACTGGCTTCCAATGGGCTATTTCTGCTGTCGTTGTTAAGAAGCTCCTGACAGTTTATAAGAATATTATTTTGCTTGATATATTATGTTTTGTTTGATTGAGCTAGTAAAGCTTAAAATCTCTTTATTTACTGGAGTCTTCATTTTCTTTGGATCCAAAAGAACCAATTGCCTGGGCACCTGATCACTACCCTGACACTTAGCAAAACAGCATCCAAATCATGTTTTGATGTAACCGGTGATTTGAAGTGTTAAAGAACACCAACTAGAATTAATCAAATGAGTACAGAGTACAGAGCAACAAAGAGAACAGAGAAGAGCAACAATGATGATTAGGGGACTGGAGGCTAAAGCATATAAGGAACTGTTGCTGGAATTGGGTATGTCTAGTTTAATGAAGAGAAGGACGAGCGGGGACATGATAGCAGTGTTCCAATATCTCAGGGGCTGCCACAAAGAAGAGGGAGTCAAGCTATTTTCCAAGGCGCCTGAAGGCAGGACAAGTAGCAATGGGTGGAAACTAAGCAAGGAGAGAAGCAACCTAGAACTAAGGAGAAACTTCCTGACAGTTAGAACAATTAACCAGTGGAACAACCTGCCTCCAGAAGCAGTGAATGTTCCAACAGTAGAAGTTTTAAAGAAGAGACTGGACAGCCATTTGTCCGAGATGATATAGGGTTTCCTGCCTGAGCAGGGGGTTGGACTAGATGACCTCCAAGGTCCCTTCCAACTTTATGAAGAAGAAGAAGAAGAAGAAGAAGAAGAAGAAGAAGAAGAAGAAGAAGAAGAAGAAGAAGAAGAAGAAGAAGAAGAAGAAGAAGAAGAAGAAGAAGAAGAAGAAGAAGAAGAAGAAGAAGAAAGGCAGTAGGCGAATTAAAGAAAGGAATAAATTGTCTCTTCCCTCTCTTTTCCCTATACTTTCTATCTTTTCCCTCAGCATATGATTGACTGCTCTAATTATATTTCATGATTATATCTTCTGTCTATAGGGTTTCACCTCTAAAATTGTTACAGCTAATTGTCTCCCTAAATGGAGAGATAACTTACAATTAAATTATGTTGGAATTGTAGAACTAAACATTTCAGAAGGTGAATTATGGAATGAAGGAAGAAGAATATATTCTAGACTTTATAAATAGCAGGTAAACATTTTGAAGATAGTTGTCTCTTTTGTTTCTTCACCAGAGTATTGGTGGTGAACTTATATTATTTCAATGTGGGATGGATTTCTCAGGTTTAGTTTCAAGAGCTCAACTTTAAACACTCTTTCCCATTTCTGAAAGTGAAATGTTAGAATGATTCAGGAATGGGCTGAAACAATTTTCCCTTTCAGTTTTTTTGTTCTATTTTTTTCTAAATGTTTATTTTCTCTTTCTTTTAAGACACAGGTTGTGTGGTGTTCAAGTACTCTGGTTGCAAAAGCAGAACTAACAGCCCCTGGAAGAAATAATAATGAAAATAATAATAGATCAGCTGCCACTACAGTGTATCTGAAATTATTTTAAAAGTTACTTAGGAACTTGTCTAAAGCAGAGAAGATTGACACTAAAATTAAAGGGCAGAAGTGTAATTCTAAGAGTAATTTTTGAGACTAAAGCTGTGATTGGAGTAGATGTGTTGGCTCCTATGTAATCTTAAAAAGATTTTCCTAATTTCATGCACTGCAATTCCACCAAGTTATATTTGTTAGTTTAAAGGTCCTGGAAGAAAAGAATTACAGTAGATTGAAGAATTGGCTTTGTTGAACATTATTTATCTTTTTCTTTGTACCGTTTTCTCCATTTAAGTAAATCTGCAAAGAAAAAAAAAATGTATTTGTTGCCTTCTTTCATGTGAAACTTCCTTTGCATTAAGTCCTTTATCTGGATGCCCATCAAAGAAGCAAAGGTAAAGAACATTTTCTTTTAATGGTGATTTCTCTTATTAAGGATTTATTCCCCTAAGGCTGCTGATGTTAAAAAGTTTATTAGTTTTAAGCCCCAAGTAGCCTTTTTATTACATTTCAGTATTTCTCTGTTGATCCTATTTGAATTTATTATTTATTTTTCTTGACAGTAATCTTTATTTTTGCAGAAGGAGGAGTTGGAAATTTTCATTTATTTCAAGTAAAATAAATTATACATCAGTGAATTGGTGTGGAAGGAGTGATTAAGCACTTATCCTTAATGTGCTTTCCCTCCCTGTGCTTTCACTACTGCTGCTTCAAAAGCCACAAAAACTATCCATCCACAAATTTAACAATATGTTAATTTGTTTGGGCCAGATAGCTTGACGTTTGATTTGGGGAAGCAATTTATAGGATCTATCATGAAGTTTTTAAATACTACCACAATCTGATATCTATGAGGCAAATCCACTGTATCATTAAAAGAGGGGTAATGCAGGGTTTCTTGGTAATCTATAATATTTTTGTGTGGTTGCAAAGAATTTGTGCAGTTATCAGGACAGGGTTTGCTTTCATGAACACTATTTTCTTGTCTAGCTAGAGACCCAACCCACAGATTGTATAATCTTCCAGACAGGCTAGGCAAACAATATTGGAACATTTAATGTTTTTGCCAAGCTTTCCAGGACATTAAATTGGAATCTGCAGCATGACATTTGATTTTTTCTTATATATTAGAAGTATTATAAAATATTACATGTTTGTGTAGAACACACACATTTACAAAATTTGTTTCATTTTCTGACATAAATTATTTATATGTTGGCTTATCTCCTAAGAAAGAATGACCAGGAAAAAGCCTTTTGAATGAATTTATTATGTTCAGCGACATTTTATGAAGGGCTCTTTGACTGAAGTAGATTAATGGCAAGTATTATTCACTTGGCATCCATTTTCTATTTTATGATCAATCTTAGTGCAAGTGGCTGAATGTAAGCTACCAGCAATATTTTCCCCATTTCCTAATTTCCAGCAACCCTGCCACTGAATGATTAACAAGCAGTAATGTTGCATGGCTAGGGACAGTGGATTGTAGTTGTTATTATTTTATATTTATAGAGATAAAATGATAGTAACAGAATAACAGAATTACAGAGTTGCAAGTGACCTTGGATATCTTCTAGTCCAACCCCCTGCTCAGGCAGGAAGTGTTTACCATTTCAGACAACTGATTGTCTAATCTCTTCTTAAAAACCTCCAATGTTGGAGCACCCACAACTTAAGGAGGCAATAATTCCATAGATAAATTTTTCTAACTGACAGAATCTAGTAAAGACTAAAAATCTCTATTAAAGTCCATATTGTTGTTATGATACTTCTTGGAAGGTTTCTTTTTTTTCAGTTTAAACCACTTCTCATGACAAGTTTCTTATTACACCCAATGTTTGCAGAATTGTAATGAAGAAATAAATGTTTAACTTATTTTTTTGTTTCAATCTGTAAAACAGATAGTACAACAGAAGCACCAGCAATATCAACATCTCCAGCTATTGAAATTCGGAAGAACAGTGTAACAATGACTGAAATCACCTCAAAAATTGAAAAAATTCCCTCCACTGCCACCAGCAGTAGTGTGGGCTCCTTAGGAGAGACAGAAGAAGAAAAGGCCAAACGATTGCTTTATTGTTCACTATGCAAAGTTGCTGTCAACTCTGCCTCCCAGCTGGAGGCACACAACAGTGGTAAGATTGAGCTTTTCAGATGGCTTGCAGAAGAGAAAGCTAGAAATTCTATGAATTTATTAACAATTAAATGACAAAAATGACAAGAAAAGAAATCCATTATAAAAAGGGAAAGCAGAACCTTTTGATCCATAGAAGTAATCAGATTCCTTCTTCAAATACCAGTTTTCAATCCTGCTGAAACATTTGATTGCATGAACTGAATACTGTTTTAGAGGAAAGGAAAGCAGAATAGGGCTGGATGTATAACATTAAGCAGAATTAGAAAGAGGCACTTGGCTAAATATAAACATACATATAAACATAGATGAACACACATACACACATACAGATCTTAATCAAAATTGTTCTTTTCCATTCTTCAGGACTGACACTTTTCATCAAATGACATATCTTAGATTAATTGATTTCACAACCACATAGAAAGTACCTGTTAAGGAGGTAGTATGAACAATCTAACTAGATGTATGTCATAATGCAGAACATATATTTAAAACATAACTGAAAATCTTTAAAGGAAAAAAAATCCCTCATATTCAAACCATAGTTTCTCCTCTTCTCTTGGACTTGAGTTCTGCCAACTATTTTACCTACTACTGTTAAGCTACAATCTAATTCAGCTGATTCAGTGAAAGTGATACAACTTGCAAGCTATGATCCACTGAGTATTAGAACAATAAAATAAAACCAATATAATAAAAATGTCAATAATACAATTTAGCCTTTAAACCCACCATTTATTTTAGTCATTCAAATATTTAAGCTAATATAATATAGCTAATAACTACAAGTATTTCTTTTACTTATATATTTGAGATTATTTTATGCGGTCAACCATTTTTCATTCATCAAATTTAGACTGAATTTATTATAGCATCATTATTTTCTTTTTTTCATTTTTCAATCTTGTTATTTTTATTTTGTACATAGTTTTCAAGATGTTTATAGGCCCCCCAAATAATCCTTCTCGAATTTTCCATATTTTATGTATTCTATGTATACATTTATTTGTTAGATTTATATTCTGCCTTTTCTCCAGAAGATCAAGGAGCCATATATAGCATTCATTCCTCTGATTTTCCCTTCAGAGCATCTTATAAATTAGGTTAGATTGGGCTGAGTTTGACTGGCCAAATCCAGTGAGCTTTCTAGCTGAGGTGAACTTGTAACTGGGTCTTCTTAGTTCTAGTTTTATATTGGCATCATCTGTATTCAGTCATTAAGACACTGTATCAAACTCCTGTATTCTTCTTCAATGTTTTTAAAACTATGAGAAAATTTGCCTTTGATTTTATATTCAGCATTCAATGACAAATATGTAGCATGCATCTGAAATATAACTTTCTCTACATCACATCTTGGTTTCTTTTCCCAAAGGCATGAATTTATCAGTGCAGGTTTTGAAGCAGAAACTGTTTCAAGACAGATACTGCAGATTAATTGTTGTATTATTCAGCACCACCTTGTGTTGCCATATTTCATTTCAATGAATGGTACCATTCTATTTGGAAAGAAATTCTTGATGCATGTCTTTCATTACCTTGATACCCCCCCCTACTTGTAATATATCAATGGAAATGTTGAACATGACAAAATTAGTTAATTTGGTCCAAATCATATGAAATACCTTGTTTTAAAATTACAATTCATTTGTCATGTATACAAAACAGGTACTTTTGTGAATGGTGTTTTATAAATTTAAATGACACCAGCAGCATGTACTTAGAACACTTCTTTGTAAGTTTTATCTCATTTATATAAATAATTGTTCATATATATTAGTATTTATTTAATATTAAATTTGATTTGCAACAGTGAGCATATTAATATTGCTTTCAACTTTTAATAAAATCTATCATAGCATTTATTAAATATGTATGACCATATCTATATGGTTTTGATGTTTTTAGAATCAATATTAGATTACATTGGATTACTTTTCCTTCTCTGTGGAAAGAAAGTTGTGATTTTTTAAATGATGTTTTATTGCATGGGGTTTTTTTGCAAAGAATGAGTGATATCACATATATACACACTGTTGTTATTTCAGTAGCTTGCTCAAATTATCTGTAATCTCTGAAAATTGTTTTACTTTCATTGATTAAATAAGCTGAAAAAGAGATCTGTTTGGGATCTGGAGTTTGCAAATTGAGAAATTCCCATCAGCAGTAATCTTTATAAATATGGATATTGCTTTGGGATTCACAAGGATTTTGTGTACTTACTGCCAAACCTTTGTCAAATGTTTGTAATAATAATTATTGTTTAAATTGTCATGACAAATACTAACTTTGCATCCCCTTCTTTAAAAATGAAAAATATAAAGATATATGGAGTCCTGGGAATTTTCCTCTGTTGGAGAAACAGTGGCATGGAACGGAATAGACTTTTATTGTAAATAATTTAGTTTTTAGAAGCAATATTTTTCCTGATAATGACTTCTAGAAGTAAACCATACATTCTTTTTTAAAAGGATGACTTTGTTACTATTTAGGTTTCATTTCTCCCAATGGAATGTGGGCATTGTCAAAAAGGTGTTTTGAGATACTGCCAATTCCTTCACTAGCAGCAGGTTTTCAAAATTATTATTAATAATCCAGTTAGAATATGTGGCAGTGATTCAAACCAATGTCCGAATGATTTTATCTTTTTGCGGGAGGACATGTTTAATTGGCAGCTGGTGATCAAAATAAAGTCTTCACTTAACTTCTCACACACTTTACTAAAGACTGATGACAGCTTCTTTAGCATAAAAGTTGAGAAAAGGATAACTTGGGGCCCATTAGTTATATGTGACTTTGGGGAAATTAAAATTATATCACCAGTGTATGGAAATAAATAACTAAATTATGGAACCATAACTTCCCAGGTTTGTATATGAAATTAAAATCACTTAGATAGCATTGCTATATGGATAGACAATATTAATATGATTACAATATTAATATTGTTATAGGGTTTCCTGCCTGAGCAGGGAGTTGGACTAGATGACCTCCAAGGTCCCTTCTTTTTTATTATTATTATTATTATTATTATTATTATTATTATTATTATTATTATTATTAATCAAATCAATATGGAGAATTACATATTCTACAGATTTATGGGTACATAAAAAAATTACCTGAGATAGAATCTGAGGTATAGCTAGAACAACCTTCCCATTCTTTAAATTCCTTAAATATGAGAACTTTGTAACATTCTCAACTATGACTATAGTGCTAAACAATCCTGAAAATTAAAATCCCCACATGTTGGAGAAAGATAATCCGGAGGAAGATGAAAGATTTATTCAAATATTTTTCTAAGATTATTCTTTTATATGTTTGACATCTTTAGGCACAAAGCACAAAACTATGCTAGAAGCCCGTAATGGGAGTGGAACCATCAAAGCTTTTCCTAGGACAGGTGTCAAAGGAAAAGGACCTATCAATAAAGGAAATACAGGACTTCAGAACAAAACATTTCACTGTGAAATTTGTGATGTGCACGTGAACTCTGAAACACAACTTAAACAGGTATTAAAGTTTGGCAATGTATGCCTTTTATTGCTCCGAAGCTTTGGAAGTTCAAGGTTCTTAGGTAGGGATCAATAAAGCTGCCAATTTTTAGGAGATTATGGGGGCCACTGATGCGATTATAATCATGCTCTGCAATTTGTCAAGAATGACTGGTGCTTTCCAGTTTTGCTGCAATTTCTGCAACAATATTGTAATTCCAGGAGATTCTTACATTGACACAGATGCCCACAGTATTTTCAACTATAAAAATGAAAGGTAACACATCTATCTGAGTGCCTCCAGACTACGTCTCCATATGTTAAAACATTATGGTGTGTGAATCAATTATATGATTCTTTGATTTCTTACCAACAGGACAGAGTAGTGCAAACTAGAGAAATGGACATTTCAACCAAACCTGCTGCTCGGTTCAGCAAGGTATCACATCTCTGAAAAGTGTATCATGTACATTTCACATCCCTTTCTACCCTTCTGAACAGACGGCACATTTGCTGGATTGCTTCCAAAGCCACAAGGCATGTTTCTAAACAGTTTGCACAGTCATGCCATATGGTTCATGATGATTTTGTGGATGATGATTTGTTTTGCTGAATTATATTTTTGTTAAACTGTCACATGTTGACAATTATTTCAACTTAAATTATTCTAGAATGACATAATGTACCCTTGTGTTCTGTTATTTTACTTGCCCCAGGTCTTTTGCAGAAAAATGGATATTTTGATGAATATGTATTGTTCTAGAAACAGATTCTTTTCTAGGCAAGAAGTATCAAATTAGGCCCAGTAAGCTATACTCTTCCCCCTCAAAATTAGAAATCCTATGAATCTTACAATGTTATTTTTATAGATGTTCTCATATCTGTAATCACATTGTGTGTGTGTGTGTGTGTGTGTATAATCTTAGAGAGCATTATCTTGAGGAAAGACTAACTTAGGCTCTGGGAATAGTATATAGAATATTTATTTAGTTCAAAATCAATGAAACACACTTTAAAGTAAGCACTTACCACACAATTTAAAATATGTTTATGCAGTAACCTCCTACTGAGAGACACTGCCTATATAACAGGACATGGCATTCACACGCCCTAGATCACAAAGATAGTAGCTAAAAAAGAGCAAAAGAAAAAGACACTGATCTAACATTTGCTTGTGTGTCTCAGCTTTATAATCATGCTACTGACATAGTTTCCAGTTTGTGGATTTGTTGTTCTAAAATGGTGGGATATTTCTCTGTGGGATGAGGTGCTACAGATAAATTGTTTGTCCTACAGATGCAAGTGCCATAGAGAACAATTTAAGGCAAGTACTATTTATTCGCATAGATAAAATTCAGTAGTTAAGAGATCAAGGCAGTTTGTGGTATATAGCCCAGTTCCCAAGTGTCACATAAGGGTTTCTTATAGGAAGCATAAATCACCAAACCTAAGGGAAATAGGCTCTTGAGTCTTTAACAACTGAACAAAAAGAGGACATTTTAATGAAACATTTGTTCTGCAGGAAGAGCATTCTATATCTTCTTAAATAGTGTACTTTTCATTAAAGTTATTATATTTGCCATCATTACATAAGCCCATCTTTTAAAAATGCCTGTTTTATTACTGATTTATCATTTATTGATGTTGAAGATTGTGGCACTTCAGGATGTATTCCTTGTACAACAGTTTACAAAATATACTGGGCTGTTGCATAGCTCATTCATGGCTCCAAGTGCCAATGGATTGCTTTTGATTGTATTCCCCATTGTGTGTCTGCTTACTCTCTTGTAATCCCTTCCTCACTAATAAATGCAAATAGAAATTAGTTTATTATTTCCCTTCTAATTATTCCAATGATGTGGAAACCAGGAAAAAGGGAAGCTGAGGTAAAATCTTTAGGAGACAAACAAAAGCAGATGTGAAATGAGTTAGTCATTCAGTTACAGGCAGGCAAACAGCTACCTCAGCTTTTTGGTGATTACTCCAAAGGTGAGGGAAGGGGTAGGGAATGGGAAAAAGGAAAGTACAGTAGCAGTCATATAATTTCCCACTTAGCACCCACTTTGCTTAGCAATAGAGCGCTAGTTCCAATTGAAGTCATTAAGTTAGAAGTCCCTGTATTAGACTAGTGAGATTATTTATCAATGAGCTGATCATATGGAGATTCTCAGTCATCCAGGTCACGGTTGTCCCAACATCTGGAGGCAACTAGAGTTTCTTGATTTTCTTTGAAGATGTTTTGCTTCTCATCCAAGAACTTCTTTAGCATTGACTAGATGGTGGGTAATGGAAGGTTTTATATTCCTTACAGATAGCTGGTCATTTGCATTCTTTTAGACAGTCATTGATGCCACCTTATCTTATCTGTGTTATCAAGGTCATCTGAGTAGTCCAAATGGATGTGGAGCTTTCTTGGCTGCAGGATGTTTTCTGCCCTGTGTTCCTTCACTGTTGAAGACAGGTGCAGGATGTTGGGGATAAGTCTGTGTTGTCTTTATTTCAAACTGAAGAACAAATGGTTCCTGCAGTCTGCAATGTTTTCTTGAAATCCATTTATACTCCCACACCCTTTGAAAGGTGTTCATCCCAAAGTGCATAGCTAAATGTCTATGGAGATTCTCAGTCATCCTGGTCATGGTTGTCCCATAAATCCTTCCAATCCCCACCATCCTGTCAGAGTTGAAGAAGCTTCTTGGATGAGAAGCAAAACAAGAAACTCCAGTTGCTCCTGAAAAAGCCCCTTTGGGACAATGAGCTGATCCTAAGTTCCCAAATAGTTTTCCATTTAAGATATTTATAAAACCAGACCTTGTTAATTTTATATGGCATATAACCCATGTGTTCATGATTTCAGATCAACCAGAAAAACAGATGAATAGATTTATGATTAAAATCTATTCATCTATTTTTCTGGTTTATTTATTTATGGTAAAAAATAGATAAAAAGATTTATCATTGTGCATGGTTTTAAAATAGGACAAACTGTTTTTTTTCAAATGAGCCAAAAGTATTGTGTTGAAGTCAGTAAATAATGTCATTTGAAGAAAAGTAGTAATAAAGAGTGTTTTGCTTTCAAACAGCACATAAGCAGTAGAAGGCACAAAGACAGAGCTGCTGGGAAACCTCCGAAACCCAAATACAGTCCCTATAACAAACTCCAAAAAGGAACACACCCACTTGGGGTAAGCAAGTTTTGGACATAGTATTATTGATAATATAATTTGAACTACAATTCTAATAGTGTTATGGAACTCCATCTCTCTAGGTTAACTGACAACCCTTGAATAACCTTACATTTCCTTGATTGAAAATAAGCCACATCATAAGCTAGCCATTCCTCATCCTTCCCAGGTTAAATATATTTTTTCTTATGAAAAGGAACTAACCAGAAAGAAAGAGGGAAGGGGCAATGGAAAATGTTGTTTCAAGATAAAATATCCACCTGACTGTTGAGCTTTTCCAAGCATTCATTTGGAAACTCCAAGAATCTAATTAATTTGGGCAAGGGGTATTCAAAGCTTATCCAGCACTGATATGGAGAATGCAAAAGAAAAAAAAAGAGCTTGAGTAATTAAATAACCAGAATATAGTATTTGGATGAAAACTCCACTCACATAACAGACTGCTAGTGATACCACTCATATTTTCTAATCAGAATTATTTTCCACTGAATTATAGTGTTTACTCCAGGTAAATGAGTTCACAACCAGGAAACTGTGATTTGTTTGGTGTACTGTCTTTCCTTTGCATAGTCCTTTTTATGATACTGAAATTTTGCTCATATTTCTGTAGAAGAATGTTATTAAAAAATCAAATAAATAAGAAGAAATCAGTGTAATGATGGTTAACTATAAGAATAGGGTATGCAATTGTTTTTTCAGCAGAAGGCCAAATTCACTGTGTGCTAAAAAAAAAAAAAATAGCCAGAGGTGAAACAAATTGGGGGAAGTCAGAATAAAAACTCTATTTTATTAATTAACTAACTACTTAATTAAGGATAAGGACCATGTGCTTTGGAGAGTGGGAATGAATATTAATGTTTCACCTGAAGTCACATCTATATCACAAAGCAAGTGAAGCCCATGTTCATCCATCAGGATTGTTTTCCACTTTCTATAAGTGAAGCCAAGTGGCCCAGCTTGCTTCACGATTTTGCTTCAAGGGAATACATTGCTTATTAATATCTGTCTGTCTTTCTGTCTGTCTGTCTGTCTTTCATCTATCTATCTATTTTTATTCCACCTTTCTTATTTTTGTAAATAATTCATGGTGATGAACTTATAGAATATTCCTTCCTATTTTATCCACAACAAAAAGTCTATGAAGTGGGCTGGGCTGAGAGGGAGAGACTGACCCAAGATCTCCCAACTGGCTTTCATGCCTAAAGCAGGATTAGAATTTACAATCTCCTGGTTTCTAGCCTAGTGACTAAACTGGCTTCACTGAAAGCTTCATTGATGAAATCCCTCCTGAAATTTCATATGCTCTTAATAGAATTCTCATTCCATACATTATTTCCTTTGGTCACATAAAAAGTTATGTTTGGGAACATGATGGGATCTTGCATTTTGCACTTCTGCTGTTAAAAGACAGCTTGTTTGCAAAAAGTTAATAGGGAAATGGAGATAATTGAAAATGGGATAATTGAAAATGAACAGTGCATATTCTTTGCTTGTCCCAAATGAGAACCTTTTCATAGCAATTCATAAACATGCTTTGTTAGTATAAAATCTGTAAATGTTAATTATCAGAATATACTGAGTTTCTGATTCCTTATATATTCCTTATATTCCTTCTGTTGCTCTTGTTTACTTATTTTCATTTTTTAAATATTTTATTTTCCTTTAAGACCTTTGATTTATGTTTCCTTTTGCAATATAATCAAGTATATTAGATATTTTTTCATAAAAAATAATCTTCAGTGTTTGTGATTTGAACAAATAACATTCTTTGTTATGTTTTCCCTCCTTTTTCAGGTTAAACTTGTATTTTCAAAAGAAGTTGCAAAACCTGTAGCTCCACGGATACTCCCCAACCCACTGGCAGCTGCAGCAGCTGCTGCTGCTGTGGCTGTAAATTCCCCTTTCAGTCTTCGAACAGCCCCACCAGCTACTCTTTTTCAGACTTCTGCACTTCCTCCATCACTTCTTCGACCCGCCCCTGGACCTATACGGACGACCCACACACCTGTCCTGTTTGCTCCATATTGAACTCCATCAATGAATTAAATGTACTGCAATAATTTTTCAGAGCAAAAGCAAACAAGGACAATGACCTATGCAGTGTTAATGTATTGTGATTGAGATTTTATATATATATATATATATATATATATATATATATATATATATATATATATATATATATATATATATATACACACACACACACACACACACACACATACATACATACATACATACACACACACGTATGTATGTATTGATAGCGATCTTAATCAAGAAGGGAAAGTGATCACATATTCTTCCAATGAGAATCTTACAAGGTATCCCGCAACATTGATTGTGTGTGTGTGTGTGTGTGTGTGTGTGTGTGTTTGTGTGTATGCAAAATGAATATTCATATATGTAGTAAAAAATCTATGTGTATGTATACAAATACAAATACACATACACACACATATTAGTATTGAAGCAATTTTGATTGTGCTTTTTGGCACAGATCCTGCCTACAGAAACTTTATTGTTTATGAACAACTAAACAGAACTAAACTAAATAGAACAACTAAAGGGCATTAACTGGTTTCAATGTACATAAAATAATTCTTAGAGTAAAAGGGGGAAAGGAACAGAAGTACTGTGAACACTAGTACGCTTAATCAATTCTCCTGACAAGTCAGCATTTCCTTGATATTTATCTGATAAAAATAGATATAATAAATAAAATACTGCAACGTTCATAAACTGAGAAGACATAATTGACATCTTCCTTCTTTGGCAAGTTGCCACAATATTTGTAAGCCTAGGGAGGAATTTTTGGCTGTCACATTGCACACTTTTCCCCTGTGATACACCCTATTCACCACAGCAGAATGTACAATAGAGTAGACAAGCAAATTAAGAAGGCAATGGCAAGCACTTCTGCTTTGTTGTCAAGTAAAGCAAATTGGTAAACCAAACTATATAATTTCCAGGAGTTGAGTATGACTCAAAAGAGATTTTATTTACAGTAGATGTGGATAAGATTGCAAAATTGGCTTCTCTTTGAAATGCAAGACTTTTCAATCAGTTATATCCCCATTTCAGTAGAAACTCTAATCCTGAAAGCCCTTAGTTGCACATTTCGTTCTGAAGGGTTGCCTACCCATCTTGCCTCTTTGCTTCATCACAAGTGGCATTTAACATTTCTCTGTGCTTTAAATGTACTTGTAATATTAAAGAAATTGGATCTGATTGTTCAGGACAGAAGAAAAAGTTCTACTATAGATATATGTTCTTGCGTGCTCAACCTGATTAGGTTTGGGAGACCCAACGTGGCATCTGTGTTATTTGTATCAACCAATCAAAGTACAGGCAGGAGAAATTGATCTTAGTCCATAGTCCAGCAGGTAAAGGAATCAAGGTCCATAACAAGTGATGTAATCTGGCAGTGTTAAGGCAGGGATATATGTATCAACACTACAATTATCTTAAATAGCCCAGTAGTGATCTGAGCTCCTAACATTCTCATGAAACAAGTCACAGATTTCCTTTTCCTTGAGCCAACACTCAATGCTAGCAGTTGCTTTTCACATCACTGAAATGCCATGTCTCCACTTTCTGGAATTTCAAGTTTGCCAAAGTAAAAGAATATTTTGAAATATTCTATGGGAAAAAGTAATACATCTAAAATCAAGTTAAGACTTTAAAATGGATAATGTCATAACAGAAGATATTAGATATTTCAGCAAACTGTGGTAAAAATGATGATTAGACAATGAATAGGTCACAGGATTGGTTATAGAACAAACAAAAGAAACACAGAACATAAAAGATTTGCGAAGAAGTTTGTTTATGTCACATATAGAGATCGTGGTAATAATAAAGTACATTGCTACTGTTGGGATCTAATATAAATCTAAGTTATATTTTATCAGAAAGCCATACTATGTGGACAGATGCAAACCATGGACCAGAAACTTTGCATCTGTCTTATTATCATAACCTTTTACCCTTTATGCCATCTTACAGACCTACTGAAAGGAAAGTCTTTTTGATATGGGATTGTAACCTTAAAGCTGTACGTTCACTGTAAGGCATTAAAAAAATGAAATATTAGAAATCTATAGAGCTATATTGTATATATGTTAGAATTCAAAATAATTTATGAAGAGTAAACTATATGAAATAATTAAATTGAGCCATTCGTTTTTAGAAAAGGGTTATGAAACAGTTGGCAAGAAGTAGCAGAGAGGATGGGAAAGAAATGTACCTCTTCTGAATCTCTGATATTGCTACTGACATTTTATTGAAGAAATTAAATGGTCAGCTGCTCATTTAGAAGCAGCCATTCTGCTATACAATTATGATGCTCACAAGTAGATTTTAGCAAATAGACCACATTTTAAGTTGGTGGAGAGTGGAAGCTTAAAGATTATTCATGAAATACTAGCTATATAAAAGCAATCTTAATAAATTCACCATATTCCTATGTTGTATAGTATCAGTAGTTATTATTTTTATTTTCTGTAATTGTTAGCATACACAGATAAACACCCCATTTAGTACACTAGGCCAGGCAACAGTTCAGCTTTAAAAGGAAAATAATTAGGGAGGAACATTCTCCTTGAATCAGTCTGCTACTCATTAAAACAGCTGTTTCTGTTTCTGGGGTCATGCAGCTACTTTTTCACAACTGTTGGGTTGTTGCTGTCCTTAGCATTTGTCCCACTTATTTGGCAGAGTAAGCTTGTTTTGCATTACATTCACTGCAGTCCGGATGTTGATTTAGGAGACAAAGGGTACTCTAAGGCTTCTAAACTGGTGCCAATGGTAGCCTATTAATCACTATACCTCATGCCATCCTTTTGAAGTAGCCCAGACAAAAAGCACCAATCAAGAGTAATCATATTTAATACTACCTTTGTTGTAAGGTTACAGGAAGTCTGAAGGGATCTTTACCCTCCCTTACTTTATACTTCTAAAACTACAGAGTCCTTTCTGAGATGTTTTCATCATCCTCACCCATCATCCTTCCAATTCATATTTTATTTATAGGAACACTGCCTAGGCTGCTGCCCTTCTTACTGTCTCCCAAGCTTATTCCCTAATATCATTATACTACACTAGTTCTATTCGCAGTTTGCTATGTGATACTAAGAAAAGGCTTGAAGAATTGTTGACAAATATCACATATATAGCTTTAATTTTTCTTTCCAAATCTGAAACTGCATACCCCTAATTAGTAGCGTGATGGTTGGTTTTAGAAAAGCTGGTCTGTCTGTCTCTCTCTCTCTCTCTCTCTCTCTCTCTCTCTCTCTCTCTCTCTCTCTCTCTCTCTCTCTCTCTCTCTCTCTCTCTCTCTCCCTCTCTCTCTCTCTCTCTCTCTCTCTCTCTCTCTCTTTCTCTCTCTCTCTCTCTCTGTGTGTGTGTGTGTATAGATTCTTTTAAGTCTAGATGGAAAATTCCAGAAAAAGTTTGAAAAGGAAAAGAACTTAAGTTCCTGTGGGATTTCCAGATTCAGACAGAGGCAGATACTGGCTAATCAATCAGATGGTAGTAGACAAAGACCAAAAGACAGCAGATAGATGTCACTGCCAATTGATAGCAACATCAGGAAAAAGGAGTATGACAAACTGGAAAAGTATCAGGGTCTGAATGAGGAACTGGGGTGAATGTGGAAAGTAAAAGCCAAAGTGGTCCCAATAGTGGTAGGAGCATTTGCAGAAGGATTTCTTCCATTCTTAGTAGAGCATGGAGATCACTTCTTACATTGTTATAGAGCAGGGGTGTGACACTCGCTGCATCATATGACGTGTCACAACATATCATGACTTTTTTTCCCTTGCCGGAGCTGGGGTGGGTGCAACTTCTGCGTGATGCATCCGGCCCATGGGCCGGCAGTTTGACACCACTGTTATAGAGGAACTCCCAGTCCTCTGGAACAGATTTTTGTAAGTTGAAAGGCTGTAGGAGAAAGAAGGAGATAAGAGAATAGATCATTCCATGAGCAGATTTCTATGGCCGAAATTCTCTATCCAATCCAAATATGTGCCTCTAAACTTCAAAGTGACATGCATTTCTTCAATTCTTATTTTCCAAGAGAACTCCAATAGATTTATTTATAAATATTTCACTTCTGTTATTTGCAACTGTTTGTGCCTTGAAGTTATGTTTACCAGTCTTATACCACATATACAATATGAAGTCAAGGATGTCTGTTTATTTGTGGTTTTTATGTTCTTTCTTTAGGAAGATTGTTCAAGATTGTAATAATAAGTTTAACATTATATTTAAAAATTCATTTTCCAGGTTGCTGAATTAGTCAGTGGTCAGATTTATTGCTATGGAATAATAATATTGAAATTTTATTTTTGGAAATGAACGTGTAAGAAAAAAATGTATGAATGTGAATACACATACCTGCCTCTGATCATATTAATTCACACAGAGACAGGGAATATGTAAGCTTCAAGATATTCAATTGTGTCTCGTCATATCCCATCGCTATATTGGCCAGGGTCAGTGAGAAATGAGGGTATTCAACATTTGGAGGAAGATTGTAATTAGTGTAACTAGATCTGGACTTTAAAACTCTTACAAACCACTTAATATAATTAATTGATACAAACATTCTTAACTTTTTGCTTCCAGCTAGTGATTGCCTAGATCAGGGGTGTCAAATTGGTGGCCTGCAGGCCGGATGTGTCATGTGCAAGCCATGCCCACCCCGGCTCTGCAAAGGCAAAAAATATGTCACGATCCATCACGTCATACAATCAAGTTTGATGCCCATGGCCTAGATCTTTGCAGGTCAAATAATCACATATTTATCCTTAAATTAAACCATTAAAATAAGACCTCAACACAATCTTCTCCAAGCTTCTAGTTGTGTCAGTTTTTCAGTTTTCAATATAGCTAGTTAAAAGTGCAGTCATTTGGAAGAAATCACATTACAGAATGGCCTTGAAGATTCATCTGAATCTAAAATTGAATTTAATCTTAATGTATAGAAATGCTCACTACAAAAGTAGTTACCATATATCTCTAAATATTTTCCAAGTGTTACTAGGAAGATGGAACAGGAGATAACCATTAACGTGTATGGTGGTTATATATAGTAACTATAGAAATATTTTCTTTATAGAAATTGTTGGGATGACACCTCTATGACCACTTTAGAATGTATTCCAATAATTTATTTCAACTTTTTGGTGCAATAAGGATAACAACTGCTGGTGTGTGTATATGTGTCAAAGTTTTTTTTTTCCAGGCTAAGATATCTAAAGTTTTTGTAAACCCACAGAGTCTTTGTTTGTGGCCATAAAAGAGTTTCTGAGAATAAAGCCATAATGTGAGTAGACAGTCCCAGAAATGATTTTTTTTACATGAAATAATATACAAAACTGAGAAGGGAAATGACTGGGAAGAAGGCCTAGGAGAAGGCCCTGGAACATGCTTTTTCTTATTAAAAATATAGCTAAAATAATAATATAAATAAAAATATAATACTTTGGCCTGTGGTGTTTATAGAGGTACAGTAAGAATGGCACAGATAAAGTTTTGCTCAGAATAAGGAGGCATTCCTACTCTTCTTATCTGCTGCTCTATACCCTTTTATGTTGTTTGATTTTTTTTCTTTTTATCATCACTGTGCTATATGCAAACATGAATCTCTTATGTAAGTTTTTCCTTGACCTCAGCTCTGTAAGCAACAAACAATCCTTTCTATGTCTCTTACTCACTACCTAATAAAGGATGAAGCCTAAATGTGAAAATGTGTAAAACATTTTTGTATGTTTTCCAGACCTACCATATACAAAATGCTAATTATCTGCTAGGGATAAAATAGAACACCATTCGCTGGCATTCTTATTGGTTCCAATATTGAAATTGGATAAAATAGGGCAGCCCAAAACTAAAGTAGCATACCTGTTTCTGCATATTTGGCAGAATTCTCCACTTAAGTTGAGGCATGTTGCTCTTTTAAAGGACACAAATGAAAAGGTAAACAACAGTAGCATCTGGGTAAGAAGTTAATAGAAGACAGAGAATCTTTCTAAAATTAGAAGAACTGAGAAAAGTAGATGTTCAACATATGCTACAAAGTGACAGGATTAAAAAAAATAATTTCTGAACATGATTATATGCTGTTGCTATGGCATTAACAGTTCCTTCTTAATTGCCAATCATAGATGGGGGAGGGGGATAACTCCTGAGAGATCTTATATTGAAAATATATACACACACTACATCTCAGTTGGGGTGTTGCTTGCAAGGACATTGTCAGTGTAGCTTCTAACTTCATCCTCCTATGTTTAAGAGATTGATCAGATATGAGTTATTTTTATAGAAGCAGATAGCAATACAGTTAAAACGTAAGGTTCTAATACAAAGGAGGAACATGGAGGATCTGCAGTTACTGGGATCACCTATTTAAGATCCTAAAGAAAAATATTATGCAAGTAGTCCTCAACTTACTATTGGTCATTTAACGATCGCAGTCACAACAGCCTCAGAATGGTGCTTTACAGTCCATAAAAAACTTTTGGCATCATATAATGTCATACAGCATTCCTCCTTCTGTCACATGACTACATTTCAGATACTTGGCAATCTGTTTGCATTTACGACTTGTTGCCAAGTATCCTATGATCATGTGATCACCATTTGCAATTTTCTCTGCTGGCTTCCCCAATAAGTCAGTGGAGAAGTCCTGCAGGGAAGGTTGCAAGTGGAGGAGACATTGAATTTGAGCTCCATTCCCCCAGTGCATCAAAGGATTTTCCTTCCCCTGCCAATCACTAGAGGAATGGACCTCAAATTTGTTGAAAATGCTAGCAAGCAACAGCATTCTGAAACTTTTAGAAATTTGGTGTTTGCTACCATTTTAGCAAACATTATTGTTTCTACTCTTCCAGAAGGAAAATGCTAGTGAACATCAACATTCTCACAATCATTTGGAATGGGAGAGGGCATGGGAGACCTAGGGTTTCTTTGCACCTCACCATACCCAGCAAGTTTGGCCCTCTCTCCTCTACTCCGTTAAATGATCCCACAGTCATTTAATAACCACAACTGGGAGATCTGGGATTGTGGTTGTTAAGTAAAGCAATCATATAGTATTTCATTTAACAACCTCTTCACTGAGTGATCAAGATTCTGGCCCAATAAGGAGAGGGCCAGAACCATAGGAAGACTACCCTGTGATGACTATTAACATCATTACAAGCTCTGTGTATCAAGGAATACTTAACTGGAAAACAAAGTAACAACAGATAATATGGTAATCTCTTCCTATAACATCATTCCTATTTCTATAGACCATAGATTTCTAAGATGGCTCTTGTATCCTCTTCTGGAATTCATAATCTGATTGGATTATTTTAAAAATGGGAAAGCTACCCCCCACCCTCAAATGCTGAAAAAGAAAAATAATGTCATTTTGTGAGTGCCTTTAATAATAATAATAATAATAATAATAATAATAATATTACTAGGAACTGCTTCCATCCTGCGACGATATCTGTAATACCATCAAACATCCACATCTATCCTGGGTAAGGACTCGATAGTAGACAAAATGCCAAATCCAGTCTGAACATCTGGCTGACTGTGCGATGATCCATAATAATAATAATTGGTATGGGGTTTGGCTTGGACAAATGTGCCACACTTACTATCAAACTAGGAAAAGTAGTGAAAACTGAAGGAATCAAGATGCCCCACGAAAATAACATTAAGAGTCTGGATGAGGAAGATTACTACAAATACTTTGGTATCCTTCAAGCTGACAACATCAAGCATGCTGAAGTCAAGAAAAAGATTAGAAGTGAATACATCAAGAGAGTGAAGAAGATCTTAAAGTCCAAACTCAATGGAGAAAATACCATAAAGGCAATCAATACCTGGGCAATTCCAGTCATTAGGTACACAGCTGGAATAGTGGACTGGACTCAAGCAGAACTAAAAGCAATGGATAGGAAGACCAGAAAAATAATGACAATGAATCATGCCCTTCATCCACACAATGACATTGACAGACTTTATCTACCAAGGCAAATAGGTGGGCGTGGAATGCTACAAATACATCAGATGGTTGAAGAAGAAAAAATGGCTTTGGAAGAATATCTGAAGAACAATGATGAAGATGCACTGAAATTAGTATATCAGGAAGACTTACTGACTGACCTACAAGAAAGACCAAATGAAGAACAGAATAGAGGCATGGGAAGACAAAGCACTACATGGCCAATACGTGAAAAAAATAATTGGGAAAGCTGATAATAACAAGACCTGGCAAAGGCTAAGAGCAGGAAAATTGAAGAAAGAGACTGAGGGACTAATTCTGGCTGCACAAGACCAAGCCTTAAGGACAAATGCATATAAAGTCAAAATTGAAAAGACAGCAACAGACAGTAAGTGCCGCCTATGCAAAGAAGCTGAAGAAACAGTGGACCACCTGGTAAGCTGTTGCAAGAAGACTGCACAGACTGACTACAAGCCGTGGCATGACAAAGTAGCAACAATGGTGCATTGGAAGATCTGCAAAAAATATTATTTGCCTGCAAGCAAAAACTGGTGGGATCATAAAATAGAGAAAGTCATAGAAAATGATAAAATTAAACTGCTCTGCGACTTCGGAATTCAAACAGACAAGCACCTGCAACATAACACCCCAGACTTAACAATTGTCGATAAGAAAGACAAAAAAGTCTGGATAGTGGATGTGGCAGTGCATGGAGACAGCAGAATAGAAGAGAAAGAACTGGAGAAGATAACAAAATACAAAGACCTACAAATAGAAATAGAAAGACTGTGGCAAAAGCAAGCAAGGGTAGTACCAATAGTCATAGGCGTCTTGGGTGCAATCCCAAAACAACTGGAGCACCACTTGAACACCATTGGCATTGATAAATTCGCTATTAGTCAATTGCAAAAGGCGGCCTTACTAGGAACTGCTTCCATCGTGCGACGATATCTGTAATACCATCAAACATCCACATCTGCCTATCCCAGGTCCTGGGTAAGGACTCGATAAGTAGACAAAATGCCAAATCCACTGAACATCTGGCTGACTGTGCGATGATCCATAATAATAATAATAATAATAATAATAATAATAATAATAATAATAATAATAATAAAGTTGGAAGGAACCTTGGAGATCATGTAGTCCAACTCCCTGCTCAGGCAGGAAACTCTATACCATTTCGGACAAATGGCTATCCAGTCTCTTCTTAAAAACTTCCAGTGTTGGAACATTCACTGGTTAATTGTTCTAACTGTCAGGAAGTTTCTCCTTAGTTCTAGGTTGCTTCTCTCCTTGTTTAGTTTGCACCTGTTGCTTCTTGTCCTGCCTTCAGGCACTTTGGAAAATAGCTTGACTCCCTCTTCTTTGTGGCAGCCCCTGAGATATTGGAACACTGTTATCATGTCCCCCCTCGTCCTTCTCTTCATTAAACTAGACATACCCAATTCCAGCAGCATTTCCTTATATGCTTTAGCCTCCAGTCCCCTATTCATCTTTGTTGCTCTTCTCTGTACTCTTTCTAGAGTCTCAACATCTTTTTTACATTTTGGTGACCAAATCGTGGATGCAGTATTCCAAGTGTGGCCTTACCAAGGCATTGTAAAGTGGTATTAATACTTCATGTGATTCTATCCCTCTGTTAATGCAGCCCAGCACTGTGTTGGCCTTTTTGGCAGCTGCAGCACAGTGCTGGCTCATATTTAAGTGATTGTCCACTAGGACTCTGAAGTCCCTTTTATTAAGAAAATTTTGTCTTCCAAGGATTGGAGCTGATCTATAACAATTTCCATGCATAAGAGAGGAAATAGTTTTGATCTAGTCAATTACTGCCCAATTAGTTTCTTGAATTTGGTGAATAAATTACAAATGCAACTACTTCTTTTGGAAATACCTGGATTAATCAAACAGCATTTGGAGAAGACAGATCAATACATTACCAGTCTGCTATTTATATTTTTAGTATAAGATATACTAGACCTCCTTGTGGTACAGTATTGCTTTGATTGATTTAAAATGTCAATACTTGATTAAAAGTCACACCAAACCTATGAGTAAGATCTGGTGGAAACTGGCTCACTTATACATTTATGTGGTGGTACTTTTAATTTAAATATACCATAAATTATCTCCCTGAAAATCATATATAGCAGAGTATCTATATAATATAATTCCAGCTCTAGTAAAAGTTTAATATCACTTCTCACCTACAATTTATGAATATAAAATAGCTATAATACATCTGTGCCATACTACTTCACCAATTGGTTTAACAAGAATTTGAACCTTTACTAAATTTTTGTGATGAAGAAAAGCTATTAGCTATCTGAGAATCAATTTTGGCTTTGAAGCCATTGCTATATAATGTAGCCACCGCAGTATATCTTTCTTATAAATAGACTGACTTTCTTTTCCTGCAGCCCAATATATATTTGACTAATATAGAACATTTTAAAGTTTTTAAACAACAAAAGCAAATGTAATATCAAAGTGGGGAATAGGAAAGCTAGTGATATTATTGTTGGTACTATTCATGGTGTTGTTTTCTATTATTGCATTGTTTTCAAAGCATCAGCTCTGATGTAATAATTCCCCATAATAAAGAGATTAAAAACCCAGATAATGGCCGCTGTGGATTTTGGTCCTTTAAGGTCAAATTGACAGATGCTGCATTTCAAAAAAATAAAAATTGAGTCAGAAAAGGCCATATTACAAGCTATTTGTGGCAAAAAGAAAAGTCAGAAAATAAAGGTTAATGTTTTATTTTATTTTTAGCATTGATATTGTAATAATATTTTATATAAACACATAATCACTCAGATATTAGAGATGTAGAAATCCTCTTTAAAAGTATTCCTCCATCTCAGAATTAATAATGCAGTGTAACTGAAAAATTAAATAGAATAAATTCTGATTCTATATCTAAGCTTTCAATCAATATATGACCCAAATGTATAAGGAGAAATATATTTTACTAATTAGATCAGGGGTGGGTAATTTATTTTCTAAAAGAGCTGCTTGAGAAACTGAAACCATGAGGGAGAGCCACTGCTGCTACCCCGCCATGGACCAGCTCCTCACTGATGCTGACACCTCCTCCCTGTCCCCTGCCGTTCTACCCTTCCACTGATGCCACCCTGCCCTGCCAATACCACCCTGTCCCTTTCCCCCAGCACCTCTATACCATGGGTCGGACAGGGACAGCTGAAGGGCCAGATGTGGCCTGTAAGCCATAAAATGCCCAGGTCATTGTAATATTCCTGATACCTTAGGGTTACCATACAATCAAAAGATAAGGTACCATTATTGTTAGATTAGATCCAGGCTTTTCCACATAACAGTTTTAGTATGCTGTCTCTGTAGTGCTTGTAAACCAGTTGGAGAGTTTAAGAAAACCATTTCAAGATTTTAATGATCCCTTTCTTCACTTTCATCACTGTGGTGCCTTGTGTTGTATCTGTCTGGTCCATTTGCTGCAGTGAATGGAGTCCACTACTTATCTATCTCTTCAGGAGGGAGGGAGAAGAAAATATTGGCTTTATGGGCTAAAAAAGGAAAGAGACTAACTAACTCATGTCAAATTCACTTTAAAAACAAATAGGTTCATTTTTTTTCACAATAAAAAACCCCAAACAACTCAGCAACCTGGGTTTTCTTTATCATTCAATAAATAAAGTAAATATCTCTATCATCTCTAAATAAAATAGTCATGGAAAAAGCCCTGACCAATAAATAGAAAGAGACAGCCTTCTGGGTACAGGGCAGGGTAGCCAAACTGGAGTGGAAGTGTTTGAAATGAAGCTCAGCACCAGAGAAGTCTACACGGGCAGAATTCCAAATGTTTTTAAGTATATTGCATCTATTATGGCTGCCATCTTGGCCTTTTTGACCATATCCTGCTGACCCCTCTGTCAGTAAGCAAACCGAGTAGCACTACTAACTGGCATAATTCAGAAAACACTAACTCTGATACATAGAAGTAAAATAAAGTGAATGAAGGTTGTCTTCTTGGATGGGCTGATTCTGGGGAGAAAATGGTGCTGTATAGTTCTGCCCTCACAACAAGTTGGAAAGCAAGTCATTTAAGTTCAAGTCCAGCATTAGTCAGGAAAGCCAAATAGTGACTTTGAGTGAGTCATTTTCTCTCAGCCCATCCCACCTCATATGGTTGCTGTTGTGGGGGAAATAGGTGGAGGAAGTTGGATATGTTTGCCCACTTATTTTAAAAATAACAAAGGTAAGATATAAATAAAGGATAATTTAATTATTCCTGACTTAAGCATGATTATGTCTGGGTGCATCTCATGTCACTATTAAACAAGGGGATGAGGTACCATTTGAAACTTCTTTATTAAATATAAGTTGCTTCAATTTATCCTTTTTAAAGCTTAATGATATTCAATATTTTCTTTAATGTTCAAATGGCCTTAGCTATAAACTCATTTGTAAAAGCTCCAGCTTTTTAAAAATTCTTTTTCAGACAATTAATTTTCCAGCCGTAAGCTGTATATGGGATATACATGAGTACATCAAGCCTCTTGGCTCAAATCTTATGAGGCCACTAGGTAGAACAAAGGGTGTATTATATTACAAAGTGTCATAATTATTAAATGTCTTGGTCATGAATTATGCATGCTTGTGGATGTTAAGTTAATCTCTCTTACATGTCATTTGCATGAGAAAGAAGTTAATAATAGAAATAGTATTGATACTATAAAAATGGTATAATAGTGAATGCAATAACACATATACAGTTTTGACTACATTTTTCTTTGCATTTTGCCTTCCATAGTAACATTTATTACTGTTGAACCAATGATCTAACTAGTCCTATTGATCAAGGTGACCCTCACATTTCAAGTTAGCCAAAGGGGAAGTCCAAAAATGTGTTTAAAATTGAAATGTCTTTAAAAGTGACCATGATTTATGAAGCATTAGAAGTCATCCAAAAGTTGATTCCTTTGGGGAAAAAACACGTATGAAGAACATAACCTCTAACAGACATTATATATTACGTATGTGACTTTACATTCCTTCTGCAATCTTGATTAAGTTTAAAATGGTAATTTCTTCACTGACAATTCATTTAAGATGTTATTGTATTGCAAAATGAATACTTTCTATGCTGCAGATTTTATCAGAGTAGCATGTTTTACCCTAACCTATGTGCATTGATTGGAAAAAAAGTGTTCAATGCTTATATATAGTGTATAAATACTGGAATATGCCTAAATTGGTAGGAGTCTGTATGTTTTTATTTAATATGTGCTTAAACACTTTGACAATGTATTTTATGACTTGTTCAAATTATTTTGAATCCTCCCAAAAATCCTTTTCTATCCTCCAAAAATGCTATATGACTGCTGAATGTTTCTGGACCCATAAAGACAATTGTGGAGTGATAGGCACAGTAAGTTTGTTTGTTCAAGTCTAAATTTGTATTTCCCAAATCTGGATCCAATCCAGAATTTAACATGGTCTCCACGTATTAAATCTTAGAAATCAAATCTGGGATAAATGTACTCTCATTTATAACCTAATATTCCTTAGTAAGTTCACAGTGGTGTGTATTACTGTTGACTCCCATACTGATTTTTTTTTTCAATAGAGAAACCTGAAAGCCAGGCTAATTGGAAGAAATATTCTTGTGATGACACCACCATTTTGTTTGCTTGACCATGTGATTCAACCAAATCAGCTTCACAGCTTCCCCATCTTGTAAAATAAGCTGTCCTTTGAGTGCAGAAAAAAAAAACCCAGTATAAATAAAGAACAAGGTTTTTGTATTTTTAGCACATTGAACTTTTAGTATTTTGTGTAGATGAAGCAAATTTGTCATAGAAAAATACTAGCCTTTTAAAAACTTGAGTTGCTTTTGTATTTTCCTGAAGGGCATAAATTAGACAAAAATATTTACCTCCTAAATTTCTGTGTCATTCTTCGCTTAAAACTTTAATCCTTGATCTATTACCCCCCCATTGAACAATCAGACCATGCATTTTAACTATTGTTTATGTAGAGAAATGTGATTTTAAAAATAAAATCAATAAGGTGGTGTTTTCCACAGGGAAAGAAGAAAAAAATATTATCAAAGCTATAACTGTGCAGATAAAGTCCTTTCTATGTTTGCCACACATATGAAGCATGTGAAAAAGGGGCAAGCCTTTGATCATGTGTTGTACTTGTCTTCTTGATTTTTGTTATATTGCCCATCCCCCTATACCTCAGAAATAAGCTTATGCATTCCTTTCTGCTATCTGAAGACCATTATTAAGCCTCTTCAGCCAACTGGCTTCAAATTCATGGAAGAATAGCATATTCACTATTGAATATTATTGTCTATACTTCCAGTGAAGTACAATAATACTTGTACATTTTTGTGCCTCCAGTGTCAAAATAATTTGACAGGTATTATGTTAGTAGTGATAAGGAAGAGGACCCTTAGCTTTTCCTTTTCAGACAATAAAATATAGAGGTCAATCCAATCCTTTCTACTGATCCTGACAAAAGAAATCATATTATAAAGTTTTTACATTTAGACTGATGTACAAGCACCAACTAAGAGAAGAATGGCTTTCATTATAGTTGTTCAGTTTGATGGAATTCTTAGTACATCGCCACTTGCAAGAGAATAACAGCTTTGATTCAAACTGTGCTTCACAATCGTTTACAGAATTAAAAGCTTGATGAGACCAAGTAGGTTTTAAAATGTTTTGGCTAAAAAAAGGGAAAGCTTCTGTTTCCTTGTGACTGAGGCCAAAGCAATTTTTATTCTTGACTTTTTAAATTAACATCAAACTCAGCATAGTCAGAGTCATCTAAACAAATACACTGGGTAGTTGGTAAAATATGCAGTTGTTCTCATCTCCAAAATAGTTATAGTTTAGGTATTTTGACAGACAAAATAATTATAGTTGGAGTCTTTCTAAACTCTTGGGTCTCATCAGTTGGTCTACTTTAGCCGGAATAGCTACAATCCTTCAATTAAACTAAATTAAAATATTATTTTCATAATTTTGGAAGTTTCTTTAGAAGACAAAGCCAGGTCTATTGATATTCAGTAAAATGCCTTCACAATTGCTTGGACAAAGCTGTTCTTTTGACAATTATTTTTGTTATTTCCAAAGAGGCATTAAACTTATTTAACCTGATTAAATAGCTAGAGCATAAATGAAAAAAGAAACACCAATTTTTGCTGTAAAATATTCAAACTTTTAATAACAAGTTCACCAACATTTTTTCTTTCCCTTTGTTCTATCAATGTATGAATTTGGCCTTTATTAAGAAGCTAATCATATGATCCTTTAGAAGATGGCTAAGAAACAAAAAGTTGCTGAAATCTTATCTTTTTAGTAAGATAAGGGATTACCAAGAGCTTCCACCGTTTAACAATGGATGGAAAACTCCACTCTATTTACTGTTCCATTGGCTGAAAGGTTAGAAGTAGGATCTCTTTGAGTGTATTAGGTAAGGAACTAATTCAATGGCTTGTAGAGTCCTGCATTCCATCACTCATGGAAATCCCTCCCCCCATAAGAAATTCTCTCCCATTGCAGTTTATAGGGAGAAAACCTTTAAAAATAGTTTTAAAAAGTATTCCCCACTTACAGGCAATTTGCTTATGATTTGGATCAATTTTGGGTGTCATAGATTCAAAGAATGACATTAAATTTAGTTCCCGTCATACTGCAAAAGCATTTTAGTCATTTATAATCCATTGCAAGATATTATGTCAGTAGCAACGGGCAATCCATCAAGACATGGTTGCCAAAAGGAAGTCAATGCAACTATTCTTTTTATGTACAAGTTAAGCATCCATATTCTATCTACCCATTACTGTTGTGCAGTAAAATTACAGTTCAATATCAGGATGATCTGTCTCATGCCCATTTATGTATCAGTCTGCTGTCATTTAAGAAGAGAGTTTTTCCTCTTCATGTTGGCAGGGAGCATCTCACACTTTTAAGTGCTTCGGTTTCTGTGTATTCTGCTGAACAATACATTGTTCAACTTTTTTTCACTAAACTAAAAGTTTTTCTTCTTTTTCTGTGCAACTTTTTTTTAAAAAAGTTGCACAGAAAGAGAAGAAAAGTTTTAGTTTAATCCAAGTCTATGAATAAACAGATCAGACAATATTTCCATATGATGCAATTTCTTGGCATTTCCTATTACTGCTCTTGAACTGGCTCTTTCAAAATGTCTATGCAATGGATATTTTATGGTATTAAACAAAGAAATAAACACCTCCTTTTATGTTCTGTCAAATTCCTTCCATGTTTTATCTGAACAAAAACATGCATTACTAAATGCAGGATATTGGGTAATAACAGCAAATTGCTTGCAGAAAATAGGCACATGTTCCCTTTGCTGCTTCCAACAGCCTTAAATGATCTGAAGAAAATCATAGTAAAGAAATCAAGGTTTGGCTTCTCTTGTGAGCACCCACCAAATAAGATTTTGGTTAATGACCAAGCTCTAAAAGCATTATTACAACATCTTTGATTTGTCCCTCTCATCCGAATCAAATAAAGCATAAACCAATCTGTTTCCAAAGATTGCCGGTTTTCACTCTTTTTTATTTTCTTCACAGCCCTTCTGTTGGAAGAGTTTTATGATTGATTTTCACTGGGAGCTAAAAGAAAATTGAATAAATATATAGATGGAATAAATGAAATAAGGTACTGTACACAAATGATAGGTAACCATAAATATTCAATTTAGAAATTCAGATATATTTCAATTGGATTTCCAAATTGGATTTCTGAATCAAACTTGACAAGTCAATTTAAATTGCTGAATCAAGCTGAATGCATCCTAGTTAATTAAGATGATTTGGCTGCTTCTAAATCAGTTCAGGCAATTCAGATAACTTCTTTGAATGCAGAATGATCAAACTGAATCAGATCAATTTTTCCAAGACAAATAAGAAATGCAGATCAGGTTAGCTCACAAATTCAAATGAAATGGATGGTTCAACTATCATTATACCTAATTTACATATCCAGTCTATTACAGACAAGATATGCTACTAGCATGGCCAAGCACTATGTTACGTGAGTTGAAAAAAATGTGTACCATTTAAATTGACATTAATGATGGTGGATATGTATACTTTGCTGAACACTGACCTTATCACTTCCCATGACAATTAATTACATTAATTAAGTATTATGGTTAAGTGCAAATAGTATAGAATACATATAGATAGTTCATCAGCCATTCATACATGCAGATAAATGTAATATAAGCAGAATTATTAGAAGAAGCATTGTGTGAGTTTTTTGACATTTTAATAGTACAGGATAGGTGCTTTGTTCTAGAAGGTTCCAATTCAGTTCTTAGGTATGGTTTGAGGTAATATTTCATGCAGCAGGACCTGACATATTGGTGCCTCGCTTCAGACATGGGTACAACTCGCTGATCAAATCCTGCCCTTTTTTAATATGCATGCAATGTATTTGATGCAATTTAATATGTAATAGGGCTCTGATTACCTGCTTGCACCTATCATTTTGAAGAAAAAAATCATAATTGCAGATGACCTGCTTTCATATTTCTAATGTAGACAAATTATTTACAATTTGCAAATTCTGAAAATTTATTTTGAGTATCAGAATAACTAGATCTCAAATGTCAACTTCTGTTTACTTCTAGGGTTCCATATCTTTTCAGCTGTATGATTCCTGTGGCTACTTCTGCTAAGTGGAAATAAAAGTCTTGCTGAACTATCTATAAAGCATTCAGTCTGTCAGTAAATCCATATCTGCTTCCTGTTCACACATTTTAGATCTCAAGGTTTTCTCAGATTGTCAAGTTGCCTTCTGAGACCATTTGCCAAATATATGAACGATAGTAATGTATTCAGAAGATATTTTGACTGATGTGCACTTTTATAACAGAAATCATTTCAAGAAAGAAAATTGAATAAATATTCCAAATTAAGTTAGTAAATAGGCAAACATTTACAGTAATTCCCCAGTCTGGATTATAAACCACTACAAAATCACACTTGGTTAAATACTGCAAAGATGAATATTTTGATAAGATTATGGGAATTTCTCAATGGGTGGCTGAACATATGGATTCCTCCAAAGTTCTTTTTTTTTTTCCAAAACGCCAAAACTCATTTCAAACCTGGATATAAATTGTAATTTAAGGCTTGAGGAATTTAAGAAAACCTGAAGACTGTCAGTATGATGTGAAAGAAAAGGCTGTTAACAGCAACACAGTTGTCAGTCTGTCACTAATCTGGCATTTTTTTTCACATCAAGATTGATTATGCTATCATTTAGAGTGCTTAATTTTTGAATTCTGGGAAGCAATAATTATTACATGCATTTGTTGGCATCATGTCTGTCAAGGAAAGATGATGATTGTCAGTTACCTAGGAAACCAAATTATTATATGCAAGAGGGAATTATACAATCCTGTTTGCAAGATAGTGAAATGTTGTTTTGATATTGGTTATGATAGCCTTCACTTTAAGTCTATTAATTTAATACCCAGGTTGGTCTATGCATAAGTGAATCCTAAGAATATTTGCTTGCTTGCTTATATTTCTTTAATTATTTACTCCTACATTTATGACAAATTTCTACGCAGAATAAAGTATAAATAAAACAGAACAAAAATCATATATCAATCTCTTATTTTAGTTTATTTAAATAGAACATTGGTTCATTGCAAGATTATCCATTCTGAAATAGAAAAACTAATCTAGAATACGATGATGTTTTTCTCTCATCTAAATTGGTATTTTTTCCCCTATAGTCCATTTGAAAGGAAACATGGCAAGTAAGCCAAAATGTTTACTCTTTTAGGGTAAGGGGCATCTACAGGGATGCTCCCCAAAATCAAAATGGAATCTGAGCTCATACAATTAAAGTTGTGTACCTTTCTAACCTGTGTCATGTGTGCACCGTGCACACATACAAAGAGGCAGGATGCTGATTGTACACGTGTGGCTGCTGTAATGATATTTTTCACTTTAAACTGCTGTCCCACAGACATCCATAGCCAAGATTCTCATCATCATCATCATCATCATCATCCTCATCATAATCATCATCATCATTATTATTATTTACTTTTACAGATTATCATTGGGCTATGATTGTGGCTTATTGGGAAACCACCATTGACTTGGTTCCTTCATGCTGAACTATTAATAGATTCCTATAAACCACAACAGAGGAGTTCATACAACATGCTAAACCAGACTTACTAGGAACTACTACAATGTCAGTAGGTGTACCTGTAAAATATAATGGTAGATTTTGCTCTCAGCAATTTTAAACTAAGTAATAAGTATATATTTGTGGGTTGTTATTGTAATTCTAATTTCTGCCTTCCTCAGGCCCAAACTACAGATACTCTTAATCCATTTTCCAGTAATTTTATTTAAAAGAAAAGATTAAAGCACAAACCTCCCTGTTGCTGCCCTCTGAATGTGTCAACTTCTGAAACGAACCTGGCTGAAGAGGGGTAGTAGTATTGCGATTTGTATTGCTAGACAAAACACCCAGCAGTCCCGTGAGAACCAAGGTCATTCTCGCAGGTGCTGGAAGGAGGAGCGAAGACAAATAGAGAAACCTGCCAATTGCTTTTATTGGGCAGCATGATCTATAGCATAGTAGGGTGGAGGGAAATATTACTTTTAGTTACATTGAATCTCTAGGGAAATTTCAGAGTTGGTTTCACTTTTGACTGTGCCAATAGTATGTATTCAATAAACATGTGCTTTGAGGAAACTTCAAGACTCAGATTTCTGCTTTATGTGGCTTCATTAGTCAGAATCTTGACAGAATATTTGTTTCTCCAGGAAAATATTCTCTCTTACAATGCTACTATTTTGCTATTTGCCTCAATGCTGCTTTTTAAAATAATAAAAAATATTACAAAAAATAGGCAATCTAGAGTGTGTGGGATCTTTGTTAATGTACTTGTTTATTATGTACTGAATAGCCCACCTTTGCTCCAAAAGTGGCTTACTTGCATAGCTGTCTGTTCGAGTTAATTAAATAAAATAACATCTGTGGAGACCATGACTGGGGAAAATACAAAGAAAACAAGAGACAGTGCGTTGCAACGGGGCAATCAGAATGGAGTGGGGAAAGGGGAGGAGGGAGGGGCACAACTAAACGAAGTAGGGGTAGCAATAAAGCAAAAAAGGAGAGGGGGGATGTTCCATCAAACCCCGAATTTGGCAAAGAGAAAACACCCAGTGACAGCTACACAAGCAAAAAATGCAAGAAAGCAATCATTGCCAATAAGAAACTGGCAACCGAGAAACAGCCTATTGCATCAGGCCCAATGACAAGATCTAGGAGCCGAGTGCAGACTCTAGCCAATCTATAAAGAGGACTCTCCCACTGACCGGCATTTTGAGCCCTGATGATGTCAGCAGTTGCTGACAAAAGCTAGGCGTTTTATTAATTTTTATGGTGATTTTATTGGTATTGTATTAAATTTTACTAAAATTTTTAAACATTCCCTGGTGCTCACGTTTATTTGCTTGGTTTTAAATATGGATATACCCAGGGATCATATTTTTAGTGTGTGAGGACTGAAGTGAATCTTAGATTGCCAAGGTTAAGAAATATTGGTCTAGGTACTCCCAATGTAATTCTCCCAGTACTATTATGACAGCTTAATTCCTATAACTTTGGCCCCAGGTAGGCTTAGACAAAACTGGTATAAAAGATTGAGACCATAATATTTGATCAAGTTCTTTGTAGTTATTTTTTTTCTGAACTGAAAGTGGCAGCATTAAGGGCACCTTTAAAAAGATGTGATTAATGTAACATTTAGCTTGACATTTATGTGCTAAAAAAAATTGACAATGTTCCAAAGCTTCTTGCGTCAATCACTTCAGAAATGGAAAATCTGATGTCTGTGAGCAGATTAATAAACTACAGATAGTCCCAACTTTTGACCACAACTGGGACCTTATTTCTTAAGTAGTTTGCAGTCATATGTTGAGTTACTATTTTTTTTACAGTGGCCATAAGCTGAATTGCCCAATCATTAAGCAAATCACATGGTCATTAGATGAATCACATGGTTGTAAAGTGACTCACATGTTATTAAATTAATTACATTTTCCCTAATGGTGTTCTTTGACTGGAGATAGACAAAAGAGTTGCAAATCACAATGGCATGACAACAACTACGATTGAAAATGTGAGCGAATTGTCAAATGCCCTATTGGAAGTATGTGATCATGGCAGGGGGGAGTAGTTTTTTGTAATAATCATGTGCAAATTTAGATTATACATGACTTTTTGGAAGGTAGACACAATTTCAAACAATCAGGAAATGAATGGTTTATAAATTGAGCATTACCTATATTTGAAAAATTCTTCCATACACAGAGTCCATATAGATGATTTCATTAAATGATAATAATATAGAAGTGTTTTTATTTGGTGTGTACAGTACACAATATTTTTCCATAACAACCCTATGAGGAAGAGTGAAATGAAAAAAAAATGATGCTCAAAGCCATCAACTGAGTTTCCATGACTAAGTTAAACTAAAATCTAGTGCTGCACAGTTGTTTGATTATCTGCTGAGCACATAGCCTGAGCATATAGTTTAAAAAGGTGGGGTTTACAACTTCAATCAACTAGGGGGTGAAGCTCCCTTCTACAGCTAGCAGTCAAAGGCAGGCTATATTCTTTAGAAAGAGAACAAACATCTGGGAGTTGATCACCAGAGTTAGTGAAAAAGGAAGCATTTCAAGGGAAATGAGCAGGAGAAGGAACAAGCCACCCTCTAACTATGTTAAAAGATGGATCTGACTAGGTTAAAAGAATGGATCTGAAATATAGATCTGACTGAAAGATGGATTTGAGTAAGAAGTGGGGGTCTTCTTAGATATGTGCTATTTGTCAACCTTGCAAGCTAGACCAAATAGGAAGCAAAGTCAGATAGATTTATTATACATTAGCAGAGACTTGTAAATCTGAAAATATTTCCTCCTATCTCTCAAAGTCATCCACATATACCATTACAGCCATGGTCATCCTACTAGAAGACTATGCTCATTATAAAGAACTTTGGAGCAGTTTTCTTTTTCTTTATGTCTCACCAAGGAACATAGATTGCACAGAGGTCCTCCTGAACTCCCAGTATCTGAAAGAGATCTGTCACTCAGACAGATTGAGCAAAATTAGAACTCTCTCCTGATATTGGACTGAAGTAACTGTTCTATAACTCAGAGAAACACAAGAATTTTACTGTTTTTCTTATCCAGATATCCAAGAAATTGCAGAACAGTTATTAATTGATCAACATCTATTCCTACCTATAGACATGGAGTGGGGAAAGAGTTGCTAGACCAGTGGTTCTCAACCTTTCCAATGCCGCGACCCCATAATATAGTTCCCCAT